>NC_053027.1:339508965-339600155 GCF_003073215.2 Triticum urartu | reverse complement strand
GCTCTCGAGGGCCGTGGAAAGCTCAGACTCTCGCGTCTTCGAGTCAAGCTCCAAAGCCTCGTGCTTCGTCACGAGAGCCTGGAGCTCTTGCCGCACCTTGCCCACCCGTGCCTCTTGCTTTTCCCTCTTAGTGCGCTCCTTGGCCGCTTTGTTTTTGGCCTCGGACAACGCTTGCTTCAGGGTCTCCACTTCGGTCGTGGCCCCTGGCACATTCATGATGATACTGTCATTTCGCAACCACATTTTCTTTTATATATATAGACAAGGTATTACTTACCTTTGTTCTCCCCGTGCCTCGAGGTCCTGCTTCAGTGCGGTGACCTCCGCAGTCAGTGCGGAAGAGGTCAGCAGCGAAGCCTGCATACGCATACAGACATACTTATATTAGACTCCTGCATATATTATTTGATCCTCTATTCGGCTTTTCTTTGTGAACACCAAACAGAGCATCAGGGGCTACTGTCTATGCGGTAATATTTTTCCTATATTTTAAATACTTACCTCAAAGCCTGTTAGAACACTGGCACAGGCTTCAGACAGTCCGCTCTTGGCGGACTTAACCTTCTTGATCACCGCACTCATAATAGTGTGGTGCTCTTCGTCGATGGAAGCGCCGCGAAGCACTCCCAGCAGGTTGTCCGCTGCCTCTGGATGGACAGAGGTCACCGGCACGGGCGTCTTGCCCCTTTTGGAAGGGGGCCGCCTGCTCGAGTCCGGAACCACTATAGGTTCCGGCGCGGTGTTCGGCTGAGAGCCGAACTTGGAGCCCCCGGGAGCCTTGCTCCCTTTGCACCTGGAGTCCGGAAGGTCGCCTTGAGGCGCCTCTAGGACTGTCTCCCCTCGGCTCGGTGCCCCCTGAGATAGTACCTCGGCATTGTCCATAGGGCAAGGAGAGGTGGCGGTTGGAAGCGTATCACTATTCATGTCCGACGAGTCCAAGGAACCATCCGACGATGATACATCGATACGGGCATGGGGCAGACTGCATAATCATATTCGGCGTTAGGAGAAGCTGTGCGACAAAGGTATGCTATGAGTTACTCTGGTATCCGAATACTTACGACTTTGCCAGGGGCTTGGCCCTGAGAAGACACTCGTCTTCGCCATCAGCGGCGGTGGTGGAACAGTCCAGAAGGAGAGTTCTTCCCTTCTTGGACCTTTCGGCCTCCCAGGTTGGGGCGGCCTTCCTTTTCTTGTCTCCGCTGGCTGGAGGGGGAGAATATTCATCTTCCTTCTCCTCATTTTCACGGGAGAGGGTGTCTCGGTGTGATCGGACGATGAGTCCGATACCACCTGGCGCTAGGAACTATTTCAGGTTCCCATGGACTTCTTCTTGGTCTTCTCCGGCACCTCATAAGGAGCCAGAGTCCGCATCTCCGTCGGGAGAGCGTTTGGAGTGTCTTCGGGCAGAGGGGCCAGACAGTCAATCTCCTCCGATGCCTCCACCCAGTCCTGTCAAAGGCATGGGAGCTTAGACCCCGCACATGGTTAAGCTATGGGAAATAAATACCTACCAGATGTACAGAACTTACCGGATTTGTAGGGCGCTTCGCGCTTAGCCCGCGGTCCTCGATGAGAGAGGGAGGGACCTCGGCGCCCTTGAACAGCACACTCCAGACATCTTTGTGCGTCGTGTCGAAGAGCTCGCTTAGAGTCTGGTGCCGGGCCGGGTCGAACTCCCATAAGTTGAAATCCCGTTGTTGACACGGGAGGATGACCTCGACTATGTTGAAAGAGCATGACCTGGACTATGTTGACAAGCTTAAGTTTCTTGCTTGTCATGTTCCGGATACACTTCTGGAGTCCGTCCAGCTCCACCGATGAACCCCCGGACAGGCCCTTCTCCTTCCAGGAAGTGAGCCACGTGGGGATTCCGGATCGAAACTCGGGTGCCATCGCCTAGTTGGTGTTGCGCGGCTCGGTGATGTAGAACCACCCCGATTGCCACCCCTTTATGGTCTCCACGAAGGAGCCCTTGATCCATATAACGTTGGGCATTTTGCCCACCATGGCTCCGCGGCATTCCGCTTGTTGGCCTCCCACCACCTTCAGCTTAATATTGAAGGTCTTCAGCCACAGGCCAAAGTGGGGCCAGATGCGGAGGAAAGCCTCGCACACGATGATGAACGCCGAGATGTTGAGGATGAAATTCGGGGCCAGATCATGAAAGTCCAGCCCGTAATAGAACATGAGGCCGCGGACGAATGGATGGAGGGGAAGCCCCAATCAGCGGACGAAATGGGGGAGGAAGACCACCCTTTCGTGAGGTTCCGGGGTAGGGACGACCTGCCCTGCGGCTGGCAACCGGTGCGCGATATCCGCGGCTAAGTATCCGGCTCAACGTAACTTTTTGATGTGCCCCTCTGTGACGGAGGAGGCCATCCACTTGCCTCCCGATACGGACATTTTTGGAGAGAGTTGAAGAGGAGGATGCGGACTTGGGCACTGGAGCTTGAGTGCGCGAGAATGGATGAGCAAGGAGGAAGAAGGCGTGGGTAGAAAAAGGTGAGATCTTATCCCTTTATAAGGGCGGACTAAACTATGCGCCCCCACTTGCCTGGTAAAACTCGCTTATCCCCAAGCACCGTAATTGATGGAGCGGTTGGGTTACCCACGTCCGTATTGATGAGAATCCCGTAATAAGGGAAACACGATCTCTGCTTTGACAAGACGTGTCAAGAAACTGCTTTGCGTTATGTGCGGGGGCTGGTTAAAGAAAAACGGTTCAAATAATTACCGAGCCGTGGCGTGATGTCATGCTGCCAAAACGTGTCAGCAGATTAGATTTGTGGTAATATTATTCTCTCTATGCTGGTATGTGGAACTTATTTTGCAGGGTTGGACACTATCCTTGCATTCAAATTCGTCCGTGGTGTATTCGAAGGAGGAACCCACCTTGCAATGCCGAAGACAACACTGTGCGCCGGACTCATCGTCATTGAAGCCTGGTTCAGGGGCTACTGAGGGAGTCCTGGATTAGGGGGTCTCCGGACAACCAGACTATATCCTTTGGCCGGACTGTTGATACGAGATTTAAGACTTCGTCCCGTGTCCGGATGGGACTCTACTTGGCGTGGAAGGCAAGCTAGGCAATACGAATATGTATATTTCCTCCTTTGTAACCGACCTTGTGTAACCCTAGCTTCTTCCGGTGTCTATATAAACCGGAGGGTTTTAGTCCGTAGGAAAACATAAAATCATACCATAGGCTAGCTTCTAGGGTTTAGCCTCTCCGATCTCATGGTAGATCAACTCTTGTACGACCTATATTATCAAGAATAATCAAGCAGGTCGTAGGGTTTTACCTCCATCAAGAGGGCCCGAACCTGGGTAAAACATCGTGTCCCCTGCCTCCTATTACCATCCGCCTTAGACGCACAGTTCAGGACCCCCTACTCGAGATCCGCCGGTTTTGACACCGACAATGACCAAATCAACAATTTTTACCATAAGCATCAGGGTAGATTCGGAAACTTGGAGTACATCGCAGACGCTCGAGGCTATCTGGTCTTAGCCAGATTCGTGGCCTCACGATGTACCCTGATGGGCCCCCAGTGCTTGCTCCGGAGCTTTCTTCCGATCTGATCTATGGATTGGCCCCAACCCCATGCCGGCCTTGAGCTCAGACAGCTCCACCATGTCCGGAGACCATGGATCCCCTTCAACCACGATAGCGGTGCCCACCGAAGACCCAGCTTTAGGCCTCAACATAGAAGCAGTGTTCGGAGGCCAAGAGCCACTCTTGGATGAACCCTCTCCTCATGACATCCCTTCGGCCTTGGCCCCCAATTACGGGTCGTTGTTCGGAAATTCAGAATCATCCCTGGCCGAACTCCCCCTCACGCACTTGGCTTCGAGCCCCAACATGGAGACTGCGTCCGAAGACCAGGTTTCATCGTTGGTCTCTTATGCCTATCCGGCCACAAGCCCGGCCCTAGTCCTCGAGGTCAACTCAGCCCTGGAAGACCGGGATTCAGCTCGGACCTGGATCACCCCTCGCCCTGCCACGACGGAGACTGATCCCGAGCGGCCACCGCATGCCAGCTTGGCGAGCCTCGCATTGTTAAACGAAGCACTCGACTAAATCCGGATGATGGCTATTTGAGATGACTCGACCTCGTCCTGCATTCAGCAGCCCCTCAAGGCATATTATAGGGAATTTCACGACCAGCCCACCACCCACCTAGTAGCCGCAGTCGAAGACTTAACTGACATGTTGGACTACACTTAGGAAAAAGCCGAATACCTGGACGAGGGTAGTGGAGCCACGGCTAACACCGATGATGCTCCCCCATCATCTGTCGCTGGACGACCACGTTCACTTATGATGTCTTAATGGTGGATACCCTGAAAGACAATGACAACACTCCTGGGAAGGATAATGGAAAGCCCAGTGATGAGCCGCCGAAACGCCACAAACTGCATCGCCGCTCCAAGGCATGTCGAAGTCATGCATGAAACACAGACACGGGAGAAAACGGCAACCCGGACAATGCAGACAACCTCGGTGATCCTGGCACCAACGAACAACTACAAAACGACCACGGGGAGCATGAGGATCCACTTTATCTTGAATACCTCGATGACTCGGAAGACATCAACAACCTCCCTCCTTCGGAAGAGGGGGTTAGTTTGGGTGATGAGGATTTCATCGTCCCCGAAGACCCGCTGGATCAAGAGCGGTTTAAACGGCAGCTAATTGCCACTGCACGAAGCCTAAAGAAACAACAACAAAAAATATAGTTTGAACAGGATACCCTTAATGAGAGATGTAATAAAGTCCTAGATGCCGAAGAGGAGTACGATCGTGAGCGTAAGACCAAAAGCTACCCGAAGCGAAGATTACTGCCACAATTCAATGATGAGGCCATAGACCAAGCACCTCCAAGCTACACTCAGGCAGAACAGTTGGACCGCCCCAATCGAGGACGGGACTGAATAGCTAATAAAGTCAAAGAGCCTCCAACTCATCCTCGCTGTCAAGGAAATGAGCCATTACAGCCAGCTTATGAGTATGACCTATTTCATGACATAGATGCTCAGGCAGGTCTAATGAGAACCATTTACGGACCTAAAAGATATCTGCCCAGTAGACGGGATGGATACCAAGCTTGCAAAGAGTCCGAATGACAGACGATCTCCGGCGCGATGAAGCCTAGATCGGGGGCGCCGCTCATCCTCTATGCTTCAGAGATAGGGTGATGCAGAACCAATTCCCGGAAGGTTTCAAACCTGTAAATATGAAGCCCTATGACGGGAAAACTGATATGGCTGTATGGATTGAAGATTTGCTCTACACATTCATATGGCATGAGGAGACGACCTCCACGCCATCAAGTACCTAACGTTAAAGCTCAAGGGTCTTACCAGACATTGGCTGAATAGCCTTCCCGAAGAATCCATAGTAAGTTGGGAGGAGCTCGAGGAGGTCTTTTGAGCTAACTTGCAGGGCCCTTATGTTGGGCCCTCGGACGCCGATGACCTGAGCCACGTAATCCAGCAGCCCTGTGAGTCAGTCCGGCAATTTTGGAATCAGTTTATGACCCAGAGAAACTTGATCGTTGACTATCGACGCCAAAGCCATAGCCACCTTCAAGCATAGTATTCGACAGGAATGGCTAGCACGTCAGCCCGGCCAGGACAAGCCGAGAATGATGTTAGCGCTTACCTCCCGAATGACCCGCTTCTGCGCCGGAGAGGATAGTTGGCTGGCTCATAGAAGCACTAACCCAGAAGCCCCGGCACCTCGTAAGTCCGGTACCAGAGCGGGAAGACACGATGGAACAAGAACAAAACGTCATCACAACGACGGCGAAGCTGACGAGACGGCAGTAAATGCCGGATTCGGTAATCCGAAGTCCGGGTCACAGAAAAGTCCTTGTAAAGGCAACCAGGATGGCCTAGTCAAGTTGGATGCAATCCTGGACATGCCCTGTCAGATCCATGGCACCCCTAAGAAACTAGCCAACCACACCAACCACAACTATTGGATTATAAAATATGCCGGCAAGCTCACGACCGAAGACTCTGGCAAAAGCCCCCGTAGTGAGGATCATGAGGAGCCCCATAGGCCGAACAGTGGAGGCCAAAAACCATTCCCCTATGAGGTCAAGATGGTGAACATGATCTACGCCACCCATATACCATGGAAGGAGAGGAAGCGCACACTACGAGATGTGTACACCACCGAGCCCGTGGCGCAAAAGTTTAACCCATGGTCAGCTTGCCCAATCACCTTTGACCGGAAGGATCATCCAACCAGTAACCTTTATGGAGGATCGGAATCTCTGGTACTTGACACCATTCTCGATGGGTACCACCTCACGAGAGTCCTTATGGATGGAGGCACTAGCCTCAATCTGATTTATGCAGACACAGTGAGGAAAATGGAGATCGATCCATCAAGGATCAAACCCAGTTACACCACGATGAAGGTGGTTATTCCAGTCGTAGAGGCCCGCTGCTCAGTCATGATAACTCTAGAATTGGTATTTGGCTCGCCGGACAACTTTCGCAGCAAAGACATGATATTCGATACCGCCCCGTTCCGTAGTGGCTACCATGACCTCCTTGGGTGAATGACGTTCGCCAAATTCAACCCGTCCCGCATTATGCATACCTCAAACTGAAGTTGCTTGGTCTTTCGAGCCTCATAATGATCCACAGCGACATGGAGCGCTCACTCCGGAGCGAGGAACACACTGTAGCCCTGGTAGCCGAAGACCACGCCAGCGCCAACGGGCCTACGTATCAACCCGCCGTAAAGGCCAAAGATACAACTAAACAGGCTCGAGTCCGGTCCCCATCATGGGAGCCCACCTGCGTACACCACAAATAGGGATACGCTCCCCATGGCACACCCGCCATCATTGCGCTCTATGTGCCTTGTCAGCACAACTTCATGTTCAAGATACCATGGGCGGTCGTGGGGACTTACATCGAACAATAACAACATGTTTTCGGCCCAACCGAACTGGCATAACCACTTCCTCGGACATGGGGACTTATATCCAAAAATAACACCATGTGTTCGGCCCAACCGAACTGGCATATCCACTTCCTCGGACAAGCAACGGTTATTGCCCCGGACTCGCCCAGCATCAAGCTGTGACAATATGGTACCTTTCAGGATTACTATTCAAGACCCCCTCGCCAACATACATTCTTCCACATGGACGCACACCCACCCATTAGAAGCAAAGATGCAGATGTGCCGCAAGGCACAATTGAGGCTTCGACCCACAAATGAAGGCCCCATGTAAACCTTTCTCTGTAAACTTTTATTTTACTCATAGTAAAACGCCTTGGCAGTTTGAATTGCATGGATAGATGTCCCGAGTTTATGGAAAATAAAAATACCTTTTACGGTGTTCGGGCATTGGTATTGTCCGGTCATTCTTCTCCTTTTTTCCGCACTTCGGACAGCTTGGCATACACACATTATGTAGCAAATACAAATTGGTTAATTGACCAAGAGCTTGATCTCTGCATCAGCTCCACCAACCAAGTCTGGCACCGCTTTCTGTTGTGTTCGGCGTCTCGAATATTGCACTATATGCATCAGTTCCGAACTATGTATTGGGTCAATATTTGGGTTACCCGACTCCTGTGCTTACCTTCTTACATTCCGCATGCCTCCACATTGGCTAGCCCAGTTAAGCACCAGCCAGTGATCCGATGACAAGTGTAAAACTAAAAATTCGATGGCAATTTATCAGTGTCATACGTAGGGTATGGCCTATCACAAACCATGTGATTACAAAAAGGATGCCTGGGCTTCCCCGTACATCACAAAGAATTGGGGGCTAGTCATCAGCCCCCGCCGTCAAGCTCCTATGGCTAAATGAAAGTAACAAAGTCACATAGTATGATTACCTAGTCTCTCTCACGCACTACCACCTTCGGGTACCAAGATGTTGGCTAAGGGTAGCAGTGTGGAGACACAACACCCCTTGTAATATTCACTTGGGGGCTAAAGCCGGCGAGTGGTAACTTCCAAAATAATAAATGGCCGCACAGGAGTCAAAATAAAAACACCACATACAAATGGGCCGCATTATAAAGCAAAAGGTCCAGTTGACAACTTAACACAATCACTCAATGATTACATCCTTGGCATATTGGCCCTCTATCACCCGAGCACCATCCATAACTTGCACGAAGTACTATTCAGGGCGGCGTGCTCCTTTCGAACAGGCGTGGGGGCAGTGGCCATATCCATTGGCTTGATCTTTGGACAATGAACCATGGTCTTTGCCAAGGCCAGCCTCGCTCCCTCAAGGCATGCAGAGAACTTCAAGGCATCAATCATTGGCAATGCATCACGCAGCTTCTACACCAGACCAAAGTAGGTGCTCGGAATTGGCCGGACACAGAGGTCCTTTATGGCCGCCCCGGCCATCCGATGCAGTTCCATGAGGAGGGGAGGATTCTCGGGCGCTTGGAACTGTACCTAGAAAAGGCACTGATCAGAGTTCTCCTCCCGCTTGGCGTAGTGCTCCTCCGCATCTGCCGCACTCTTGGGAAGCTCGGTGAAAACGCCTGCGGAGTGCAGACCCATGTCAGCAATGCAAAAACACTTTGGAGTAAGTATGTCTTACCATCTATGATCTGCCTCAATTGGCGGAGCTCTTCATGGGTACCCCGCACTTTGCTCCTAGTCTCCTATATCTCTTTATCCACCTTGGGTAGCTTGGAGGACTGCTCTATCTATTTCTTCTCGGGGTCCTCACATTTCATGATGGCATCCTTGAGCTCCAATTGCACTTCGGCTACTTGAGCATTGTGCTTGTCACCAGCGGTCTTCGCCGTCTCGAGTTCAACCACCACCATTTCGGCAGCCGCTTTCCTTTTGGCCGCCTCAGCCTCGGCCTTCTTCAGCGCAGCCTTGAGGCCCTCGCCCTCCGCAGTGGTAGCTGCAGTCGCCAAACACCATGCGATCAGCATACAATCCGTAACGTAAGTACCCGGCGGTGTTAACTATGGATTTCGATAGGGTCAAGCTCTTCATCGGAGCATTTATTGCTTTCAAACCATCTCCTCCAGCACAACGGCATTAGCAACCGCTGCCAAGGATGATGCCTGCAACATCAAATCAATCACGATACTTTAAATACTGGCGTACGGATATTTGACCCTCTGTAAGGTTGTTTGCAATCCTTACAAAGTCTCGGGGGCTGTTATACATATGGCATGCTCGTAATTTGGCTAAAAAAGTTAAATCCGCTTCGTGGGGAAAATGAATTACTTGACTCACCATGAAGCCTAATAAAAGCCCCTAGACGACATCATTCAGTCCGGTGTTGATGGACCGAACACTTCACAGGACCGCACACATGAGGGCACGGTGTTCAGCTACGATGACAAAGCTGTTTACCAGCTCCTCCATCGCATCTGGCCAGCCTGATGCTGCTCGGTTGTTGGTGTTCGGCACGGGCGGTGGCAAGCCGGCTCCTCCTTCTTTGGAAGGCAGGATCAGCACCTCTGAGGGCCTTGGAGGTTCAAGTGCGGCTGGTTGTGAGGGCCCGGACAGTCTAGACTCCCCTCCTTCATTCGCCATGAGGTACACATCTTCCTGGTCTATGGTGATCGAGGCATCGGCCTCGGCTATGATCACGTCACCGCCCTCCCCCATGTTCGGACGGGGAGGGGCCCTTCGGGACAAGACCTCCCCAGCCTCTTCGAGGACAAGGAGAGCTACAAAGTGTGTCACTGATCCGCTGGCTGCTAACTCAGTGGCAGAAAGGTCCCCTCCGAGGTTGGCTCGGCGGGGTGGCCGTGCGGCCGGCTGTGATATCACGTGACAATTTTCCATCAATAAAGAACTAGAAAAATGAAGTGAGTAAGAAAAATTGAGATTCATACCTTCTGGCGGGGGGCTTGACCCTAAGTTCCTTCTCCGAGACCTCTTCGGACGCCACGGACTCAACATCAAAGTCTGAACTGTCGGGCAAGACCAACTTGGGCTGCACTCCTCTTCGAGGCCCGAGGAGGCTGCTCCTCCTCGACGTCTCCGGATGCCGCCCTCTTTTTGGAGTGGGAGGAGGCACTCTCCTCCTCATCCTCATCCTCTTCGTCCAACCGTCTTGGGCCGATGGGGCTGTAGCGTCTCCAGACTTGGTGCCCTGACGACCTCTTCGGTGGAGGCCTTCCTTGGCTTCCGGCAAATCCTTCTTCTTCTTTCTCTTCTTCTCTGGCGCTTTGTAAGGCGCCATGACCAGTAGCTCCTCTAGTTGAGCCGACTAGGGCTCTTCAGGTAGTGGAGTCGGACTACTGATCCTTTCGGCCTTCTCAAGCCAACCCTATAAAGGCAGCGAGAAGAAACTTAGACCAAATTTTGTGCAGTATACCCACCCGAATATATAGCCGGCAGGAGATCAATTACCTTCTTCGGGGGATTGGCAACATCAAGAAAAATATCTTAATTCTTGGTTGTCCACTCCTCCTGGGACTTGACCAGTAGACTCCACACCTTCTCATGAGTAGTGCCAAAGAGGTACTGCAAAGTGGCCGGATCATCGGGCTTATAAGACCACATCGGACTGGCCCTCTATTGGCAAGGAAGGAGGCGTCGTCTCAGCATTATCTGGACCACATTGGTTAGCTTGGCGTTGGTCTCCATTACATTAGAGATTCGTTTTCGCAGCATCTTCACCTCACCGTCGAACCCCCAATTAAGACTTTTTGGTCCACGAGGTCAATCTCGCCGGGGGACCGGACCTGAATTCGGGAGCCGTCGTCCAGGGTGCATCCTTTGGTTCCATAATTTACATCTATTCCTTCTGCCACACCTTGACGGTGTCAATGAGTTTTCCCTCCGGACATTAGACTCAGTTCAGCTTGCTGATCATCGGTCCGCCGCAGGCCGCTTGGGCGCCACTGATCACCTTCGGCTTAATGTTGAACACTTTCAACCACAGGCTGAAATGCGGCTGAACTCGCAGAAGGGCCTCACAAACGATGATGAAGCCGAAATGTGGAGGAGGGAGATGGGGGCTAGATCATGGAAATCCTACCCATAAAAGAACATTAACGCCCTCACGATGGGGTCTAGAGGAAATCCCAGCCCCCAGATAAAGCGAGGGCAGAACACCACCCTCTCGCATGGCTTGGGCGTGAGGATGACCTGACCCTCTTCGGGGGCTCGGTGGGCGATATTGGACGATAAGTAGCCGGCTCGCTTCAGCTCCTCAATGTCATTGTTGGTGACGATGAAGACGTCCCACTTGCCGTTGCCGCCAAATCCGGCCATGGCCGAAGATAGGGAAGAACCATGAAGGGATTCGCCGCAGAGGAATAAGGTAGGGCGCTCGAGCTCTAGAGATTGGAAAGGCAACAACGGGATGAGGAAGCAGGCATAAGATGGTAACTATAGTTGTTCGCCTTTTTTATAGGCCTCAAAGAAGCCAAGGATTCCTCTTTTCACGTCGCAGGCCTCTCCACTTCCCAATATACTCGCGACGTTAGGCGTGGGTGGGGTAATCAAAATCATTGATCATATCCCGTAAAAATGGGGCACGCTCTCTGCCTAGATTAGACATGCCAATGGAAGGGCGACCTCGAGCCACCTATCAAGAACTTCTAGCTGTTCGGTGTTATGACCAGATGTGACCCTTCACCAAAAAGTGGTCAGATGTGGGCACTGTTCACACTTGAGAACTTTGTCTTTTGAGGCTAAGTAAAACAAATGCTCCGGATACCGGACACCACTCAACTCTCCGGGCATGCACAAGACAGGATGGAGAACTCACCTCACAAGCCGAAGACCATTGGATATGCGCATACCAGACACAAGCCCTGGCATTGGAGGCTTGTTCGGGTGCTACTAAGGCTTATGGGCCGCATTGATGGGCTACTATCGAGCCAAGCTAGAGCGCGGACCCATGACCGGATAGGAGATCTTCGGAGCTGTGGTGTGCCCTTAAAGTCAAGATTAGGCATGATCTTTCCTATTGTAATCAATCACATGTAACCCTAACCCTACCAGTGTCTATATAAAACAAAGGGTTTACTCCTTAGGGCTAGAGCAACATCCAATACACCCATCAATATAGGGTTTACCTCGCCTGACCTTGAGGTAGATCGACTCTGTAACCATCCTATACACATCAAATACAATCAAGCATGACATAGGGTTTGACCTCTTAGGGAGGGCCTAAACCTGGGTAAACACCGTGTTCTTCGTCCCCTATTCCCCATTGAACCTAGATCCATAGCTCGGGACCCCCTACTCAAGATTGGCCTATCGTGGGAAAACACGACCACCTATGGGGCCATCAGCCCCTTGTGGTTCGGCAGGGGGAAGAGCACATTGCACAAAAATAGAAGGGCACAGAGAAGCATGGCAGCGATCACATGGGCAATTTTTACCCAGGTTCAGGTAGTCGCGGGGCGTAATACCCTACTCCTGCTTTGGTGGATTGATGAGAGGAACGTCGTGCAGATGCAACGCTCTAGCCCGAGATGGTCGCCTCGAGGCGAGAGCAGCTATGCACGTATGAGTGTACAAGGGTTTGAATCCTTTCTAAGGATGCCATGGCCCTCCTTTTATAGATCAAGGGGTCACCACAATGGCAAATCAGTCATTGTGTACTGATTATATAGCAAACAGTGCTATCATACCTAACTCTGCAGACAGGACAAGGCGCATTAAATGCGCCTCTTAGTGTCACATCATAGCGTAGCCCGACAAGCCTTGACATGCCGTTCGGCCACCTTCTCGCCTGTCTGCATGACACGTCCCTTGACGGGTGTCATCCAGAGGTAATTTCCTTTGGAAGTGGCTGTGACGTGCCAAATAACAACCACTTAGCCACTTGGGGGCTCGACACCGCACCGATCAGTGACTTGCATTGCTGTGAGGTGGAGGAGTGGAGCCTTGGCGGGGTAGTCTGTTGTTGTCATGCCCGACAGGCTTGTCGAGACAGTCTTGAGACTTGTCTTCGGGGCAACCTCGACCTCGCCAGGCTGGCCTACCCGGCAATGGAGGTTTTTCCTTAGTGGTGTCTCGCTCCTTTATCTTGGTCTTGGTCTTCTTGATCTGCCCTTTGATTCCTCAAAGAGCTAATCTCTTCCGCCTGGTCTGGTCTTGTATGTTGCAACCTCGTTCTTAAGGTTGTGTACAGTCTGGGCAACACACCTGGGATTTGTTGCACTGACACCGCCGGTTTTGACATCCACACCATTCATGCTAGAAGGAAAGATGATCTTTGGCCTTTCTTGCCTTAGAGCCTCAACATGACATCGACACCAGTCATGCTAGAAGGAAGGACCATATACAGAATATTGACCAAAACCATCAGTCCAATCAAGGGCCACAACTCTGATGATGAAGAAGTTGTTGGCATCATGAAGAATCTGCTTTTCAACATCACACATGGTATTCCTAACAACTACCATGATTCATTCATGAGGACTTTGGCCAATGTCGCTCTGTCCCCATTTGAATTGAAGCCTTACGCTCCCTGGATCATGAGATTCATGAGATCAAGGTCTTCA
Source organism: Triticum urartu (assembly GCF_003073215.2). NCBI lineage: Eukaryota > Viridiplantae > Streptophyta > Magnoliopsida > Poales > Poaceae > Triticum > Triticum urartu. Next base: position 339,586,658 of record NC_053027.1, on the reverse strand, counting down.
ATTCACTACAAAGCTGATTGTCAACGCCATCTCAGATATTTGGCCCCAATTGAAGTCCTCAAACGGACTATTTCCTCAGCTAATGGGAAGGGCAAGGCTATTGTAATTGATGAAGCCACTCATCCATTGGATGGACAATTTCACAAAGCTGCCTCCTACTCCACCAATGATGACTCTGCCATCCATGACACTGCCGCAAATGCATCAAAGAATTTTCCTCAAGCCACTGCTCCAAGGGTGATGACTGATCGTGAGCTTCTCCTTAGTCCTCATTAGAAGGTTGATCGCAATCACAAGTGGGTTAAACGACAGTTTGGTTCAATTCTTCAGAATATGACAATCACTCAAAACACTATGAAGAAGAACCATTAATATCTGTATGAAGTGTTTGATCGCACCTGGGCTGTACTGTCTCACCACTATGTTGATGAAGATTTCAAGCAGATGGGCTTCAAGCAGGACTTTGACTGGTCTCAGCCGCCTTCGAAGAAATTCAAGAAGGTCAAAGTTCCCTAATTGGTGGCTAGCTCGCATACTTCATCGCGCGAGACTGATGAGCATGAAGATTTGGATGACACTACTGCACGCCCTACATCAACGGATGACCCCAACAACGCTGGCGCTCCTCCATCGACATCATGATGATATTCTTCAGGGGCGTTGGTCCTCATTTTAAGTCCCTTTTGGTCATTCAATGACAAAGGGGGAGAAATTTTAGTCAGTCTTCAAGCGGGTCTATCTATGGACGTTTTTTTGCTAAGTTACAATTGTCGTTCTTCTGAAGTATTTTTGGATCAAGTTCTAAACTTAAGGCCGATGGTGGTCTAATACTCTAGCTATGTTTTTCTACATGCTATTTCCTCATATATGTTAATGGACGCATGCAGAATTACATCAGTCACCATATTTCATCATGCATTTAAATTCTTCATATCATATGTGAAATGTGTGTATGAATTACATGATATAGGGGGGATCTCCATGATTCTATTATACAATGTGCATTTGCTCTTCAAGGAAAATTCCTCACATATGCACATCTTCAGGGGGAGTTCTTCTATATCTTCCAATCAGATTCCTCAGTTTCAGTATCTACACTTCATATGTTTATCCCCATTGAAAACTTAACCTAGATTGTCATCAATCACCAAAAAGGGGGAGATGGTAAGTGCATCTAGTGCCCCTTATTGATTTTGGTGTATTGAAGACTTATAGGTTAAGGGACTAATGCATTTGTGAGTGTACATAGGTCTATAAGTTTATGAAGAGTTTGATATTTACGGAGAAAGTCGACCCCTAAAAATGAATGTCTTCAACTTAAGACTTTGGCTTTCTGAAGATTTCGTAAGTGAAGAAATTGGTGTGATCCTAAACACTTGATATTCATGCGAGGATTATGAAGCTTGAAGAGTTTTGTTTTTGTAGTTTCATTTTATTTTTCTTGAGTCATAGGAAATATTGTACTGTTAAAGGGGGTCGAGGTAAAACTAAGGAAAAGTTTCCAAGTGATGCTCATCTGAAAATCCTACGCCTACTGAATCCTTTCGAGTGAAGCCATTGGAAATCTCATACCATTCAGTCAATTTCTTCAGTGACAAAAATGAAGATCTTCTGGTCTCTGAGGAATTTGTTCTGACTAAGGAGTTAGGAATTCACCAGTGCGGATTTCCTAGAAGTGAGGAACATGATAGCCACGAGGAATTAGATAGCCAAATTTCTGACCATTGCCGCGCTATGCGCCAGCTTTCCCAAAATATCTACCCACCTAACGCTCATCTCATTGAAGGGCATTTATGTCTTATCATGTCGGGCTGCTCCCTAGGCTATAAATAGTCGCCCCCTACAACGAGAAACTGACACTTGTCATTGAGAGCATCCCATCCTCTGAGGACTTTGAGCGAAAATCATCAAGTGACGAAAACCCAAGCCCAAACACCTACAAACCCAAAGTGATTGAGCATCACTGAAGAGATTGTTCCTATGTGGAACTGACGCTTGTTACCTTTGAGGACTGTGCATCCTCCAGAAAGTTAGGCGTCATGGTCTAGAGCATCCAAGAGGAAATTGTGGACCGCTGAGTGATCGAGTCTGTGAAGGTTTGGAAGTCACGTGAAGACTTACCATGAGTGATTGGGCGAGGTCTGTGTGACCTTAGCTCAGGGAGAATACGGTGAGGACTGTGTGTTCGGGACTATGTGTCCTCAGGTTTAAATACCTAGCCGCTCCAACCAGATGTACAATTGTCACAGGAGTTGGAACTGGTCTACCAAATCATCGTCTTCACCAAGCTACTGGTTCTATTTCCTCAAACCTTTCATTTCCTCATTTATGTGTAGAAGTACTTGATCTTTTCAGTTTGAAGACTTTGACTAAATACTTTCTCAATTTCCTCAATCCTAATTCTTCAGTCAGTTTGTCTCCAGCATGCTTATCCTATGTATATGCTACTTGTACTTTGTGCTTGTTTTCATTTCATCATGATGGTTGTGCTGCTGCTCTGTTTTGCTTGCATCTGAGTACTTATTTCGCTGCTAAGTAGTTCGTTGCTTAGGAATTTCCTCACCCTGAAATTCCTGAGTGACAAGTTTCTAAAAATTGCCTACTCACCCCCTTTAGTCGATATAACGCACTTTCAATTGATATCAGAGCAAGGTACTCCCTTGTTCTGTGTGATTGTGGTTTAACCGCCTGGAGTTTTAGTTATGTCGACTGCAGGTATGATTAAGGTCCCTGCTGGGTGTCCTACCTTCGATGGGATGGACTACCCCTATTGGAAGAATAAGATGCGAATGCATCTTGAGACAATTGACAACGATCTCTGGTACATTGTGGAAAATGGCGTTCCCTTTGTCATTCCTACCATCAACGCTGCTGATGTGAAGAGATTCAAGCAACTCGACTCTCAAGCGAAGAACATCATATGTGGCCATTTGAGCAAAGGGCATTATGGCAGAGTGAGTGCTTTGGAGACAGCTAAGCTTATCTAGGATGGGCTGTCGAAGTTCAACGAAAGAGTCTCAACACAGCGTGACTCTTGAGTTGATGTTCTTCACAATCGCTTCAAAAGACTCGACAATGAAAATGTTCAGCAAACCTCCGATCGCATAAGGGACATTTCAAATGAGCTTCAAGCACTTGGTGCCACTAACATCACCGACCATGAGGTGGTGAAGGAATTGTTGAGATCGCTTGATTCCTCATTTGACACTCTGGCACTGATGATACAAGAATGTGGAGACTACAAGTCACTTGATCCCGCTGATATCCTTGAGAGGCTAAAAAATCATGAGTTCCAACTTGCTGAAAAGAGAGATCTCTATGGACTGAGCTATGGTAGATCACACGCTCTGAAGGCCAAGGCAGTATCTGAACCAGAAGGTGAGGATTCTCGTAGCAGCCTTGGTGATCCTGAAGAACTGAGCCAGGAGCTAGCAATGCTTGTGAGGAAATTCCAGAAGTTCTCAAGACGTGGTTGCTTTGCAAATCCTCAAGAAGTGATGACATGAGATCAGATTCCTCATCCCGTGACTACAAGAAGATAACATGCCACAAGTGCAAAGAACCCGGTTACTACATCACTGATTGTCCTCAATGGGAGAAGGAATCAAAGAAGAAGAAATACAAGGATTACAGTTCTGATGACTCATAGAAGAAGAAGAAATCTTCAAAGTCCTCATCATGAAAATCCTCAAAGTCTTCATCTCACAAGAAGAGCAGGTCCAAAAAGGCTCGGGCATTCATTGGCAAGGAACTGGACTCTGAAGCTGAATCTGAGGAAAGTGAGAAAGAGGAGGCATCGAAGGATTATGACTCTGGTGTGGCGAGCCTAGCCCTCGCTGCAGCTTTCATCAGCAAGTCCATCTTCAAATCTGTGGAAAATGACTTCGCCAACACTGCTGACGACGGTGATGATGACTACGCACCCACCTATTGCTTCATGGCAAAAGTGCAAAGGTACTCAAATATCCCTCCTCTAAATCAACTGAGGACGAATCTGAGGAAAATCTCAAACCTAGATACTCTAAACTTGCTAAGATTGCTATGAAGCAACAAAAGGCTATTGAAAAGGTTCAAAATATGCTAGAAAAAAGTGATGACTTGTTGGGTGAAGAAATGGATCATACACAAACTTTGACTGAAAATCTTCACAGACTTTAGACTAAGTTTGATAACCTTCAGAGTCATCATAACACTCTCTTATCTGATCATGAGAAGCTTTCATATGAATTTCTTCAAAGAAAGCAAGATCTTCAGAAGCTAAGGGTGAGTTATGAAGATCTTCAGAAGGAACATGATTCATTGCTTCCTCAACAGATCAGTTCCGCTTAGGTTGAATTCATTCCACCATGTTTGAAATGCATTAAACATGAATCTACTAATTGTTCACCTGAAAGTTCAAATGCTTCTATTGCTGCAAATTCTTCAACTGTCTCTGCTATCACAAATTCCTCATCTGAAGATGCTGCTAGTATCACTGACCATGCAAGGTTGAAGGAATTGTATGTGACAAGTATGTACAAATGCCTCAAAGGGCATCATGATCTTTGTGATGTGCTTAAAAAGCAGATCCTCAACAGGAACCCTAGGAAAGAGGGTATTTCCTTTGAGAGGAAACTCAATGTTGATGGGACCTACTGGAAACCTGAGCAGTATCCCAAAACCTCATAGGTTGCTATGAAGGCACCTCCAGTAGATCCATCTAATTTATCTGGATTTGCATGTGAATCTTCATATTCTTCTGATGAGTCATTTGACTCCAACTATAAACTGTTCAAAAATCAGAATGGTGAAGTATTTGCTAGATATGTTGGCACTAACTGCAGGAACGGTCCCCCTATGAAGAAAATCTTGGTTCCTAAAAGGTTCCTTGAAAGTCTTCAGGTGAATGTCATCATGACACCACCTGTGACGAATAGGAACCCTAGATCAAATTCTTCATCTAGACCAAAGTCTTCATATGGATCCAATTCCTCATTTGGACCAAATTCCACACGTGGATCAAATTCTTCATATGGACCCAGATCCACATATGAACCTCATCATGCTAACACTTCTGTTTCGAAGGAAGATCTAAGGGTTATGACTATGTGCATTATTCTTCAATTCATTATGTTCATAAGTCCTCGAGCAATTTCTCTGATTACTCATATGCTTACTCTAACCCCTCTTTTGTGAAACAAAGTGGATTGGCTTCTACGCCACCTTTCTCTTATGGAGCTCGAAGAATGATGAACTCTTTGCCACCCCCATATGTGGGTGGTGAAGAAAAAGAACTAATCTCTTATGCAGGGTCAGGTCACTAGATGAACTTAAACGTCCGAAGAATTGGCTGCGGACCTGAATGTGCTTGAAGGGACGCAAGCTAATCATGAAGAAATGAATTTTCATTTCTCACGTCCTCACGTCCTCATACTTCTATATCTGTTCTATTAGTTGATGAAATTGATATGATAAATTTGGTGTCATATTCTTCACTGCTAAAGTATATGAGCTCGTAAGATGCACTAATTCATCTGCAGGATGATCAACCCAAAGCCACTGTGTGGGTCCTCGATAGTGGATGTACAAATCACATGACCGGTGACAAGAACTTATTGATGGACACGTCTTTATCTCCATCGCATCTGAAGCATATCATCTACACTGACAAAGGCAAAAGCAAGGTATTGGGTCTAGGTAAGGTTGTGATCTCAAAGGATCGACACATGGACAAAGTCATGCTTGTCGATTCCTTAGGGTTCAACCTCATGTCTCTCTCAATGCTTTGTGATCTTGATATGGTTGTTGTCTTTGGCAAGTATCATTGTGTTGTGATCTTGGAAGCTGATAATTCCAAAGTCTTCGAAGGCTTTAGGAGAGGAGACTTGTATATTATTGATTTCTCTACAGGACCACAACCTGCCACCTGTTTACTAGCAAAAGCTTCAGAAGGCTGGCTATGGCATCCACGACTTGGTCATGCTGGCATGAGGAACTTACACATGCTCGCGAAGAAGAAGCATGTTATTGGTATCGAGGGTGTCAAATTCCTCAAGGATCATCTGTGTGGAGCTTGTGAATCTGGAAAGATGACCAAGGCCAAGCATCCCTCAAAGACCATCATGACTACCACTCGTCCTTTTGAATTGATTCACATGGATATCATTGGCCGTACTCATTATCCCACATTCACTAATGCTGCATCTTTACATGGCTTTGTCATTGTTGATGACTATTCTCATTACACGTGGGTGCATATCATCACTTACAAAACTGAAGTGTGGGAATTCTTCAAATGATTTTCCTCGAGGGCTTCAACCAACTTTGGTGTGAAGATTAAGCACATCAGAAGTGACAATGGGATTGAGTTCAAGAATACTGGTCTTGATGATTATCTTGATGAACTTGGTATTAGTTATGAGTTATCTTCTCCTTATACTCCTCATCAGAATGGCGTTGTGGAGCGCAAGAATAGGACTCTTGTTGAGATGGCTTGCACTATGCTTGATGAATACAAGACGCCACCTCGCTTCTGACCTGAGGTAATTAATACTGCGTGCCACATCATCAACAGGGTATATCTTCACAAATTCTTCAAAAAGACCTCATATGAACTCCTCACTGACAAGAAACCCAATGTGAGTTATTTCAAAGTCTTCGGTGCTAAATGTTGGATTAGAGATCCTCATCACAATTCTAAATTTGCACCAAAAGCACATGAAGGTTTTATGCTTGGTTATGGAAAGGACTCGCACACCTACAGATTCTTCAACACCCATCACCACAAGGTTGTTGAAACTGTAGATGTGCGGTTCGATGAGACTAACGGCTCGCAAAGAGAGCACCTACCTCTTGTGCTAGATGAAATATCACCTGAGGAATCCATTAAGTTCAAGGCTACTGAGAATGTCATTCCTACCAAAGAATCTGTTGAAGAAGTCATTCCAAAACGTTAAGAATATCACGCTGGTGCACTTGAGGAAAATGGCTCTGAAGAAAATGTTGAGCCCACTCAACGTCGTCAACCTGCTCATCCTTGCGTTACTAATGAAGTGCAGATTGAGAAGATCATCAACGACATAAAAGCACCAGGTCCTCACACACACTCAAAAGCTTCACATTTTCCTAACTTTTGTGGGAACTTTGCTTTTGTCTCTATCACAAAGCCCACCAAAGTAGATGAGGCATTTCTGGAGCCTGAGCGGATTCAAGCAATGCAAGAGGAATTACATCAATTCGAGCCCAACAATGTCTGGGAACTTTTCAAGCGACGAGACCCACGCAAGCACAATATCATCGACACCAAATGGATCTACCGCAACAAGCAAGATGAAAATGGCCTTGTGGTGAGGAATAAGGCACGGCTTGTAGCTCAAGGCTACACACAGGTTGAAGGAATTAATTTCGATGAAACTTTTGCACCTGTTGCTAGACTTGAGGCTATTCACATATTGCTTGCTTATGTTAACCATCATAATATCATCTTATATCAAATAGATGTCAAAAGTGCATTCCTCAATGGTAAGCTTGCGGAAGAAGTATATGTGCTCAACCCCCAGGTTTTAAAGATCAAAAGCATCCTGACAAAGTCTTCAGACTCAATAAGGCCCTCTACGGCCTCAAGCAGGCCCCTCGGGCATGGTATGATACTTTGAAGGAATTCCTCATGAAGAAAGGCTTCAAACCTGATTCACTTGACTCAACTCTTTTCACCAAAACCTATGATGATGAATTATTCGTGTGCCAAATCTATGTTGATGATATTATCTTTGGTTGTACTAGCCAACGTTACACTGATGAATTTGCCTATATGATGAGTGAGGAATATCAAATGTCTATGATGGAGATTTTAAATTCTTCTTAGGTCTTGAAATTCATCAACAACACAATGACATCTTCATATCTCAGGAGAAATACCTCAAGGATATGTTGAGGAAATTCGGCATGCAAGATTGCAAAGGCGTCAAAATCCCTATGCCCACAAATTGCCATCTATGCACTGATGAAAATGGTATTGACTTTGATGAAACGGTATACCGCTATATGATTGGCTCTTTATTGTATCTATGTGCATCTAGGCCAGATATTATGCGTAGTGTTTGCATGTGTGCCCGTTTCCAATCTACACCGAAGGAATCACACCATATTGCTGTGAAGCATATTCTTCGATATCAAGCTCACACACTGCTACGTCTTGAGCTTGCGTTGGTTTTCCCCGAAGAGGAAGGGATGATGCAACAGAGTAGCGTAAGTATTTCCCTCAGTTTTTGAGAACAAAGGTATCAATCCAGTAGGAGCCCACGCTCAAGTCCCTCGTACCTGCACAAAGCGATAGCTACTCGCAACCAACACGATTAGGGGTTGTCAAGCCCTTCACGGTCACTTACAAGAGTTAGATCTGATAGATATAATATTTTTGGTATTTTTGGTATAAAGATGCAAAGTAAAAAGTAAAGGCAAAGTAAAAAGCAAAGCAAGATTAAACTAATGGAGATTGATATGATGAGAATAGACTCGGGGGCCATAGGTTTCACTAGTGGCTTCTCTCAAGAGCGTAAGTATTCTACGGTGGGTGAACAAATTACAGTTGAGCAATTGAAAGAATTGAGCATAGTTATGAGAATATCTAGGCATGATCATGTATATAGGCATCACGTCCATGACAAGTAGATCGAAACGATTCTTCATCTACTACTATTACTCCACTCATCGACCGCTATCCAGCATGCATCTAGAGTATTAAGTTAAAAACAGAGTAACGCCTTAAGCAAGATGACATGATGTAGAGAGATAAATTCATGCAATATGAAATAAACCCCATCTTGTTATCCTCGATGGCAATGATACAATACATGCCTTGTTGCCCCTTCTGTCACTGGGTAAGGACACCGCAAGATCGAACCCAAAGCTAAGCACTTCTCCCATGGCAAGAACTACGAATCTAGTTGGCCAAACCAAACGGATAATTCGAAGAGACTTGCAAAGATAACCAATCATACATAAAAGAATTCAGAGAAGATTCAAATATTATTCTTAGATAGACTTGATCATAAACCCACAATTCATCGGTCTCAACAAACACACCGCAAAAGAAGATTACATCGAATAGATCTCCACGAGAGAGGGGGAGAACTTTGTATTGAGATTCAAAGAGAGAGAAGAAGCCATCTAGCTACTAACTATGGACCCGAAGGTCCAAGGTAAACTACTCACACTTCATCGAAGGGGCTAGGATGATGTAGAAGCCCTCTGTGATGATGGCCCTCTTCCAGCGGAGCTCCGGAACAGGCCCCAAGATGGGATCTCGTGGATATAGAAATTTGCGGTGGTGGAATTAGGTTTTTGGCTCCTGTTCTGATCGTTTGGGGGTACATGTGTATATATAGGAGGAAGAAGTACGGCGGAGGAGCAACGAGGGGCCCACGAGGCAGGGGCGCGCCCTAGGGGGGGGGGGGGCCCCCCACCCTCGTGACCGCCTCTTTTGTTCCTTGGAGCAGGGTCCAAGTCTCCTGGATCACGTTCGGTGAGAAAATCACGTTCCCGAAGATTTTATTCCGTTTGGACTCCGTTTGATATTCCGTTTCTTCGAAACACTGTAATAGGCAAAAAACAACAATTCTGGGCTGGGCCTCCGGTTAATAGGTTAGTCCCAAAAATAATATAAAAGTGGAAAATAAAGCCCGATATAGTCCAAAATAGTAGATAATATAGCATGGAGCAACCAAAAATTATAGATACGTTGGAGACGTATCAAGCATCCCCAAGCTTAATTCCTGCTCGTCCTCGAGTAGGTAAATGATAAAAAGAGAATTTCTGATGCGGAGTGCTACTTGGCATAATTTCAATGCAAATCTTCTTAATTGTGGTATGAATATTCAGATTAGAAAGATTCAAGACAAAAGTTTATATTGACATAAAAAAATACTTCAAGCATACTAACAAAGCAATTTTGTCTTCTCAAAATAACATGGCCAAAGAAAGTTATCCCTACAAAATCATATAGTCTGGCTATGCTCCATCTTCACCACACAAAGTATTTAAATCATGCACAACCCCGATGACAAGCCAAGCAATTGTTTCATACTCTAACTTTTTCAAAACTTTTTCAATCTTCACGCAATACATGAGCGTGAGCCATGGATATAGTACTATAGGTGGAATAGAATGGTGGTTGTGGGGAAGACTAAAAGGAGAAGATGGTCTCACATCAACTAGGCATATCAACGGGCTATGGAGATGCCCATCAATAGATATCAATGTGAGTGAGTAGGGATTGCCATGCAACGGATGCACTAGAGCTATAAGTATATGAAAGCTCAAAAAGAAACTAAGTGGATGTGCATCCAACTTGCTTGCTCACGAAGACCTAGGGCAATTTTTGAGGAAGTCCATCATTGGAATATACAAGCCAAGTTCTATAATGTAAAATTCCCACTAGTATATGAAAGTGATAACATGAGAGACTCTCTACTATAAAGATCATGGTGCTACTTTGAAGCACAAGTGTGGTAAAAGGATAGTAACATTGTCCCTTCTCTCTTTTTCTCTTGTTTTTTAATTATTTTTTTATTTGGGCCTTTTCTCTTTTTTTATGCCCTCTTTTTATTTGGGCTTCTTTGGCCTCTTTATTTATTTATTTATTTTATTTTTCGTCCGGAGTCTCATCCCGACTTATGGGGGAATCATAGTCTCCATCATTCTTTACTCACTAGGACAATGCTCTAATAATGATGATCATCACACTTTTATTTTTCTTATAACTCAGCAATTACAACTCGATACTTAGAACAAAATATGACTCTATGTGAATGCATCCGGCGGTGTAACGGGATAGGCAATATGACAATGATGGAGTGTGTCATGATAAACGGAACGGTGGAAAGTTGCATGGAAATATATCTCGGAATGGCTATGGAAATGCCATAATAGGTAGGTATGGTGGCTGTTTTGAGGAAGATATATGGTAGGTGTATGATACCGGCGAAAGGTGCGCGGTATTAGAGAGGCTAGCAAAGGTGGAAGGGTGAGAGTGCGTATAATCCATGGACTCAACATTAGTCATAAATAACTCATATACTTATTGCAAAAATCTAGAAGTTATGAAAGCAAAGTATTACGCGCATGCTCCTAGGGGGATAGATTGGTAGGAAAAGACCATCGCTCATCCCCGACCGCCACTCATAAGGAAGACAATGAATAAACAAATCATGCTCCGACTTCATCACATAACGGTTCACCATACGTGCATGCTACGGGAATCACAAACCTTAGCACAAGTATTCTTTAAATTCATAACTACTCAACTAGCATGACTTTAATATTATCACCTCCATATCTCAAAACAATTATCATGCTTCAATCTTTTCTTAGTATTCAACACACTCAAAAGAAAGTTTCACAAATCTTGAATACCAAGCATATTATTATTAAGCAAATTACCATGCTATTAAGAGACTCTCAAAATAATTTAAGTGAAGCATGAGAGATCAATAGTTTCTTTAAAACAAATCCACCACCGTTATCTAAAAGATCTAAGTGAAGCACATAGAGCAAAATTATAACGCTCAAAATATATAAGTGAAGCACATAGAGCAAAACTACTATGCTCAAAAGATATAAGTGAAGCACATAGAGTATTCTATCAAATTTTAATTCATGTATGGCTCTCTCAAAAGGTGTGTACAGCAAGTATTAGTGTGGAATACTAAGACACAAAGACACAAATAATACAAGATGCTCCAAGCAAAACACATATCTTGTTGGTGAATAAAAATATAGCTCCAAGTAAATTACCGATGGAAGTGGACGAAAGAGGGGATGCCTCCCGGGGCATCCCCAAGATTAGACTTTTTGCTGTACTTGTATTATCTTGGGGGTGCCATGGGCATCCCCAATCTTAGGCTCTTGCCACTCCTTGTTCCATGATCCATCAAAAGAATTCACCCAAAACTTGAAAACTTCACAACACAAAACTTAAAATAGAAAACTCGTGAGCTCCGTTAGCAAAAGAAAACAAAAGACCACTTCAAGGTACTGTAATTAACTCATTATTTATTTATATTGGTGTTAAACATACTGTATTCCAACTTCTCTATGGATTATAAACTATTTTACTAGCCATAGATTCATCAAAATAAGCAAACAACACACGAAAAACAGAATCTGTCAAAAACAGAACAGTCTGTAGTAATCTGTATCTAGAGCAAGATCTGGAACCCCAAAAATTATAAAATAAATTGATGGACGTGAGGAATTTATCTATTAATCATCTGCAAAAATAATTAACTAAATATCACTCTCCAAATAAAAATGAAAGCAGTTCTCGTGAGCGCTAAAGTTTCTGTTTTTTACAGCAAGTTCAACAAGACTTTCCCCAAGTCTTCCCAATGGTTCTACTTGGAACAAACACTAATTAAACACAAAAAACACAACCAAAAAATAGGATAAATAATTTATTTATTACTAAACAGGAGCAAAAGGCAAGGAATAAAAATAGAATTGGGTTGCCTCCCAAGAAGCGCTAAAGTTTAACTCCCCTAGCTAGGCATAAAAGCGAGGATAGATCTAGGTATTGCCATCTTTGGTAGGCAATCCATAAGTGGCTCTCATGATAGTTTCATATGGTAATTTTATTTCCTTTCTTGGAAAGTGTTCCATGCCTTTTTTAATGGAAATTTAAATCTAATATTCCCTTCCTTCATATCAATAATCGCACCAACCGTTCTAAGGAAAGGTCTACCAAGAATAATAGGGCAAGAAGGATTGCACTCTATATCAAGAACAATGAAATCTACGGGCACATAATTCCTATTTGCAACAATAAGAACATCATTAATCCTTCCCATAGGATTCTAAATAGTGTAATCTGCAAGATGCAAGTTTAGAGGGCAATCATCAAAATTACAGAAATCTAGTAAAGCACACAAAGTCTTGGGAATAGTAGATACACTAGCACCCAAATCACACAAGGCATAAAACTCATGATCTTTAATTTTAATTTTAATAGTTGCTTCCCACTCATCATAGAGTTTTCTAGGGATAGAAACTTTCAACTCAAGTTTTTCTTCATAAGATTGCATCAAGGCATCAACAATATGTTCGGTGAAGGCTTTATTTTGACTATAAGCATGAGGAGAATTTAGCACGGATTGCAGCAAGGAAATACAATCAATTAAAGAGCAACTTTAATAATTAAATTCCTTGAAATCCAACATAGTGGGTTTAGCAACATCTATATTTTTATTTCTTTCAATCCCACTTTTGTCAATTTCATCATTAAGATCTAAATACTCCGAATTTTTAGAACGCCTTCTAGGTAAAGGAAGATCATATTCAGATTCATCAAGATTCATATTGCAAAATGAATATTTAATAGGGGACACATCAATAACTTTTAGATCCTCATCTTGATTTTCGTAGGTATTGGAGGAACACGCTTTAATAAAGGCATCTTTGGAAGCACGCATCCTAGCGGTTCTTTCCTTGCACTCATCAATGGAAATTCTCATGGCTTTGAGAGACTCATTGATATCATGCTTAGGAGGAATAGATCTAAGTTTAAATAATCAACCTCAAGAGAAATTCTATCAACGTTTCTAGCCAAATCAACAACTTTAAGCAATTTCTCCTCAAGCAAAGCATTAAAATTCTTTTGTGAATTCATAAACTCCTTAACACTATTCTCAAATTCAGAGGGCATATTATTATAATTTCCATAAGAGTTGTTGTAGTAATTACCATAATTATTAGAAGGATTACTAGGATATGGCCTAGGATTAAAATTCCCTCTATAAGCATTGTTACCAAAATTATTCCTACCAACAAAATTCACATCCATAGATTCATTGTTATTCTCAATCAAAGTAGACAAAGGCAAATCATTAGGATCAGAAGAAACACTCTTAGTAGCAAATAATTTCATAAGTTCATCCATCTTTCCACTCAACACATTAATTTCTTCTATCGCATGCACTTTTTTATTAGAAGATCTTTCAGTATGCCATTGAGAATAATTAACCATAATATTATCTAGGAGTTTAGTAGCATCTCCTAAAGTGATTTCCATAAAAGTGCCTCCCGTGGCCGAATCTAAAAGATTTCTAGAAGCAAAATTCAATCCGTCATAAAAAATTTGTATAATCATCCACAAATTCAAACCATGAGTATGGAAATTACGTATCATTAACTTCATTCTCTCCCAAGCTTGTGCAACCTGTTCATGATCAAGTTGTTTAAAGTTCATAATATCGTTTCTAAGAGAGATGATCTTAGCAAGAGGAAAATACTTAGAGATAAAAGCATCTTTGCACTTGTTCCATGAATCAATACTATTCTTAGGCAAAGAGGAAAACCAAGCTTTAGCACGATCTCTAAGCGAAAAAGGAAATAGCTTGAATTTAACAACATCATTATTGACATCTTTTTTCTTTTGCATATCACATAAATCTACGAAGCTATTCAGATGAGTAGCGGCATCTTCACTAGGAAGGCCGGTGAATTGATCTTTCATAACCAGATTCAACAAAGCAGTATTAATTTCACAAGATTCAGCATCGGTAAGAGGAGCAATTGGAGTGCTAAGGAAATCATTATTATTGGTATTGGTGAGGTCACACAATTTGGTAGTATCTTGAGCCATCGAGACAAACAAGCAATCTAACACATGAGCAAATAAAAAGGCAAGCGGGCAAAAAGAGGCAAATAGAGAGGGAGGATAGAGAGAGAGGGTGAATAAAACGGCAAGGGTGAATTGGGGGGAGAGGAAAACGAGAGGCAAATGGCAAATAATGTAATGCGAGAGATAGGGATTGCGATGGGTACTTGGTATGTTGAATTTTTGCGTAGACTCCCCGGCAACGGCGCGAGAAATCCTTCTTGCCACGTCTTGAGCTTGTGTTGGTTTTCCCCGAAGAGGAAGGGATGATGCAGCAGAGTAGCGTAAGTATTTCCCTCAGTTTTTGAGAACCAAGGTATCAATCCAGTAGGAGCCCACGCTCAAGTCCCTCGTACCTGCACAAAGCGATAGCTACTCGCAACCAACACGATTAGGGGTTGTCAAGCCCTTCAGGGTCACTTACGAGAGTGAGATCTGATAGATATAATATTTTTGGTAATTTTTGGTATATAGATACAAAGTAAAAAGTAAAGGAAAAGTAAAAAGCAAAGCAAGATTAAAGTAATGGAGATTGATATGATGAGAATAGACGCGGGGCCATAGGTTTCACTAGTGGATTCTCTCAAGAGCATAAGTATTCTACGGTGGATAAACAAATTACGGTTGAGCAATTGACAGAGTTGAGCATAGTTATGAGAATATCAAGGCATGCTCATGTATATAGGCATCACGTCCGTGAAAAGTAGATCAAAACGATTCTGCATCTACTACTATTACTCCACTCATCGACCGCTATCCAGCATGCATCTAGAGTATTAAGTTAAAAATAGAGTAACGCCTTAAGCAAGATGACATGATGTAGAGAGATAAATTCATGCAATATGAAATCAACCCCATCTTGTTATCCTCGATGGCAACGATACAATACGTGCCTTGCTGCCCCTTCTGTCACTGGGTAAGGACACCGCAAGATCGAACCCAAAGCTAAGCACTTCTCCCATGGCAAGAACTACCAATCTAGTTGGCTAAACCAAACGGATAATTCGAAGAGACTTGCAAAGATAACCAATCATACATAAAAGAATTCAGAGAAGATTCAAATATTATTCATAGATAGACTTGATCATAAACCCACAATTCATCAGTCTCAACAAACACACCGCAAAAAGAAGATTACATCGACTAGATCTCCACGAGAGAGGGGGAGAACTTTGTATTGAGATTCAAAGAGAGAGAAGAAGTCATCTGGCTACTAACTATGGACCCAAAGGTTTGAGGTAAACTACTCACACCTCATCGGAGGGGCTAGGATGATGTAGAAGCCCTCCGTGATGATGGCCCTCTTCCGGCGGAGCTCCGGAACAGGCCCAAAGATGGGATCTCGTGGATAAAGAAAGTTGCGGCGGTGGAATTAGGTTTTTGGCTCCTGTTCTGATAGTTTGGGGGTACGTGTGTATATATAGGAGGAAGAAGTACGCCGAAGGAGCAACGAGGGGCCCACAAGGCAGGGGCCGTGCCCTAGGGGGGGCGCCCCCACCCTCATGACCGCCTCTTTTGTTCTTTGGAGCAGGGTCCAAGTCTCCTGGATCACATTCGGTGAGAAAATCATGTTCCCGAAGATTTTATTCCGTTTGGACTCCGTTTGATATTTCGTTTCTTCGAAACACTGAAATAGGTAAAAAGCAACAATTCTGGGCTGTGTCTCCGGTTAATAGGTTAGTCCCAAAAATAATATAAAAGTGGAAAATAAAGCCCAATATAGTCCAAAACAGTAGATAATATAGCATGGAGCAATCAAAAATTATAGATACGTTGGAGATGTATCACACACCGACACTTGGATTATGGTATCCCAAGGGCTCGACTTTTGATCTCATTGGATATTCTGCCTCTGACTATGTTGGTTATCGTGTGGACCGCAAGTCAACATCAGGCACATGCCATTTCCTCGGACGATCCTTAGTATGTTGGTTCTCAAAGAAGCAGAACTGTGTATCACTCTCTACTGCTGAAGCTAAGTACATTGTTGCTAGTTGGTGCTGTGCTCATTTGCTATGTATGAAGCAAACCCTCAAGGACTATGGCATCAATGTGAAGAATGTGCCATTCTACTGTGACAATGAGAGTGCCAACAAGATTTCTAATAACCCAGTTCAACACTCGAAGACAAAGCACATCCAGATTCATCATCATTTTCTTCGAGATCATGTGTTGAAGGGCGACATCTCTATCGAGCATGTTAATACTGAAGAACAGCTAGCTGATATCTTCACAAAGCCCTTGGATGAGAAGAGATTTAGCAAGTTGCGGTGTGAGCTAAATATTTATAATCTTCGAATGTCCTATGAAAAGGACACACATCCTAACACTTATGCAAATTGATGACTTAGATGTGGAACACACGAAGTAACGTTTTTCTTCAATCAATGAAGACTAACCCTCTAATTGTGAAGAAATTAACGAATAATTAGATTCTCAGAGCCCTACAACAATTGTACGTGGCGTCTGAAATCATAATTCTTATACGGTGGGTCACGCCACCAAAAAAAAGTTGAAATTCTTCAATTTGAGTTTTTTCTTCAGTTTTGAAATTCCTCAGTTGTTCAAATTCTTCGACTTTTCATAGTTTGACTCTTTCCGACTTTGTTCTTCATTGGCTATATATATATATGAGTTTCAGTCCTCTACAACATTCACTTATTACTAATTCTTCAAGTTGACTTTTCTGCTAAGTGAATGTGATCGGACCCTTCCCCTCTATGCTATACTCAACCTAGTCTATTCACAAATTCTTCATGTGTGTTCTATTTGAAACCCGTTCAAAATCTTCATTGTGTCCTTATCAGCTGAAGAATTTGCGAACGTAACATTAAAATTTTCATATTTCAATTTTTGGCTTTTGCCGCTCAAACCATTCCACATCCCACGATATGATTATTCTATTCACCCACGATCTCACATGATCTCCACCGCACTGTACGTTGGTAACACATGTCACTAGGATGAGAAGGGTTAGGGGCACTGAGGGAGTCCTGGATTAGGGGGTGTTCGGATAGCCGAACTATACCTTCAGCCGGACTCCTGGACTATGAAGATACAAGATTGAAGACTCCGTCCCGCGTCCGGAAGGGACTTTCCTTGGCGTGGAAGGCAAGCTTGGCGATACGGATATGAAGATCTCCTACCATTGTAACCGACTCTATGTAACCCGAACCCTATCCGGTGTCTATATAAACCGGAGGGTTTTAGTCCGTAGGACAACATACACATCAACAATTCATACCATAGGCTAGCTTCTAGGGTTTAGCCTCTCTGATCTCGTGGTAGATCTACTCTTGTACTACCCATATCATCAATATTAATCAAGCAGGACGTAGGGTTTTACCTCCATCGAGAGGGCCCGAACCTGGGTAAAACTTCGTGTCCCTTGCCTCCTGTTACCATCCGTCCTAGACGCACAGTTCGGGACCCCCTACCCGAGATCCGCTGGTTTTGACACCGACATTGGTGCTTTCCTTGAGAGTTCCTCTGTGCCGTCGCCATTAGGCCCGATGGCTCCTACGATCATCAATGGCGATGCAGTCCAGGGTGAGACCTTCCTCCCCAGACAGATCTTCGTCTTTGGCGGCTTCGCACTGCGGGCCAACTCACTTGGCCATCTAGAGCAGATCGAAAGCTACGCCCCTGGCCGTCAGGTCAGATTCGGAAGTTTAAACTACACGGCTGACATCCGCGGGGACTTGATCTTCAACGGATTCGAACCACTGCCGAGCGCGCCGCACTATCACGATGAGCATGATCTAGCCCTCCTGCCAAACAGCGCCGTGGAGGCCGCACCTGCATCGGCTCCGACCCTTAGTTCGGAACCAACCGCACCGATCGAGGATGAGTGGTTGGACGCCACCTCGGGGGCTGTGATCCCAATGGCGGTTGAGCCGAACACCAGCCCCATACTCTACAAGACTCGTGACTCCATGGGGCTGGATTCTTCGCCGGACTCCGAACCCTCCGCGCCCCTGCCGATCGAATCCGATTGGGCGCCGATCATGGAGTTCACGGCGGCGGACGTTTTTCAGCACACGCCTTTTGGCGATATCCTGAAGTCACTGAAGTCGCTCTCTTTATCAGGAGAGCCCTGGACGAACTACAGTCAACAAGGTTGGGGTACGGACGATGAAAAATTCAAAACCCACCCACCACCCACTTTGTAGCCACTGTCGACGACTTAACCGACATGCTCGACTACGACTCCGAAGACATCGACGGTATGGACGTCGATGAAGGAGATGATGAAGAACCAGCGCCTACTAGGCCCTGGAAAGCTACCTCGTCATATGACATATACATGGTGGACACCCCAAAAGAGGGAGATGGCAATGGAACAGCGGAGGATGACCCCTCCAAGAAATAGCAAAAGCGCCGGCGTCAGCGGCGCCGCACAAAATCCCGCCAACACAAAAACAGTGATTCCAGCACGGGAGATAATAGTACTCTGGAGAGTGCCGAAGAAAACCCCCTCCAGCAAGGTTTAGCATAGGAGGATGGAGAAACCAGCCCTCATGAGAGAGCGGCAGACAGAGAGGTTAAGGACGATAATTATATGCCTCCCTCCGAAGACGAGGCAAGCCTCGACGGTGACGAATTCATCGTACCAGAGGATCCCGTTGAGCAAAAGCGTTTCCAACGCAGGCTTATCGCCACAGCAAGAAGCCTCAAGAAAAAACAGCAACAACTCAGAGCTGATCAAGATTTGCTCGTTGACAGATGGACTGAAGTCCTTGCGGCCGAAGAGCATAAACTCGAACGCCCCTCCAAGAGTTACCCAAAGCGCAGGTTGCTACCCCGATTAGAGGAGGAAGCACTTGATGCGGCCGAACGGCCACCTCATGGCCGCGACAGAGAGGCCTCCCGGCCCTCCACTCAAGCCGCACCCCGTACCAAGGCACGGGAATATGCGCCGGACTTACAAGACATGTTGGAGGACAAGGCAAGGCAAACACGATCGATCTACGGATCGCGTGGGCACCCCACGGCTCGAGACGGTAAACGTCACGTCGGCCACACATTCGGCAGGGCCGAACACAGTAGACAAAGCTCATTGGAGCTACATCATGATATCGCCCAGTACAGAGGCACCGCACACCCACTGTGCTATACAGACAAAATAATGGATCATCAAATCCCCGAGGGTTTCAAACCCGTAAACATCGAATCATATGATGGCACAACAGACCCTGCGGTATGGATCGAGGATTATCTCCTTAATATCCATATGGCCCGCGGCGACGATTTTCACGCCATCAAATACCTCCCACTCAAGCTTAAAGGACCAGCTCGGCATTGGCTCAACAGCTTGCCGACAGGGTCAATCAGTTATTGGGAGGACCTGGAAGCCGCATTCCTTGACAATTTCCAGGGCACTTATGTGCGACCCCCAGACGTCGATGACCTAAGTTACGTAATCCAGCAGCTAGAGGAATCGGCCAGACAATTCTGGACACGGTTCCTAACAAAGAAAAATCAAATAGTTGACTGTCCGGACGCTGAGGCCCTAGCAGCCTTCAAGCACAATATCCGTGACGAGTGGCTGGCCCGGCACCTCGGACAGGAAAAGCCGAAATCTGTGGCAGCACTCACGACACTCATGACCCGCTTTTGCACAGGAGAAGACAGCTGGCTCGCTCGTACCAACAATATGACCAAGAACCCTGGTAGTTCGGATACCAGGGACATTAGTGGTAGGTCGCGTCGCAACAAGCAGAAGCGCCGCATTAACGGCGACAATGCTGAGGATACGACAGTTAATGCTGGATTCAGAGGCTCTAAATCCGGTTAGCGGACGAAGCCATTCAAAAGGAATCCTAGGGGCCCGTCCAGCTTGGACCGAATACTTGACCGCTTGTGCCAAATACATGGCACCCCCGAAAAGCCGGCCAATCACACCAATAGGGATTGTTGGGTGTTCAAGCAGGCAGGCAAGTTAAGCGCCAACAATGAAGACAAGGGGCTGCATAGCGATGACGACGAGGAGCCCTGGCCGCCGAACAACAATGGACAGAAGGGTTTTCCCCCACAAGTGCGGACGGTGAACATGATATACGCCACCCACGTCCCCAAAAGGGAGCGGAAGCGCGCGTTAAGGGACGTATACGTGGTAGAGCCAGTCGCCCCAAAGTTCAACCCATGGTCCTCCTGCCCGATCACCTTTGATCGAAGAGACCATCCCACTAGAATCCGTCATGGCAGATTTGCCGCATTGGTTCTAGACCCAATTATTGACGGATTTCATCTCACTAGAGTCCTCATGGATGGCGGCAGCAGCCTGAACCTGCTTTACCAGGATACAGTGCGAAAAATGGGCATCGATCCCTCGATGATTAAGCCCACCAAAACGACCTTTAAAGGTGTAATACCAGGTGTAGAGGCCAACTGTACAGGCTCAGTCACACTTGAAATGGTCTTCGGATCCCCGGATAATTTCTGAAGTGAAGAATTGATCTTCGACATAGTCCCATTCCACAGTGGCTATCATGCACTGCTCGGATGAACCGCATTCGCCAAATTCAATGCGGTACCGCACTACGCATACCTTAAGCCCAAGATGCCAGGCCCTCATGGAGTAATTACGATCAATGGAAACACCGAACGCTCCCTCTGAACGGAGGAGCACATGGCGTCCCTTGCAGCGGAAGTACAAAGCAGCCTCTCTAGGTAGTTCTCCAGTCCGGCCATTAAACGTCCGGGCACCGTCAAGCGCGCCCGGAGTAACCTACAACAAGACCGCCTGGCATGTTCCGAGCAGGCGTAGCAATGCGGCCCCAACCCCAACCCTAGCAAAAAGGCGACGCCAGTACTTCGCGTACATAATTACGCTCTAGAAATACCATCGGCATAGGGGGAGGGGCACCATCACGGCACTCCCAAAACACGGCTTAAACCGCACCAGGGGCTGCCGATTTTTTTACTTTTCTCTTACTTCCAGGACTCTACTCTTTGGAAGGCCTGTTCGGCAATTCAATTGCCGCACAAATGATGCAAGAACCAGGGAAGTAGACAAGCCATGCCGCATTACGGAAATCCCAGGTGGTCTCTATCACGAGCAGTATACCTTCTTCGCATACTATTCCACAGCTTGCCCCTGGAGCAGACATGTTAAATAGTCCAACTTTTCGTTTATCGCATTACTTGTATCATTCTGCTTTGATCGCAGCTATTTTTAATAAACAATGCATAGCTTCTGTCTATTTTTTGCATTATCTTTTTATAAATAAATGTTCCTTAACGACATGTTGCACCCGTACAACTTGGTACGGCCAAAATACGCCAGGGGCTTTTAGCACCCCTCAATATGGTGTGAGAAGTCCGAACACTTTCACAAGTGCGGCACCCCGAACTTATAGCACTATATGCATCGGCTCCGAATCATGTCTTGGGTCAATAGTTGGGTTTGCACGGCTCCTATGTTTTGGTGCCTTACGTTCCGCTATATCGGCTAAGGTAGCACTAGGAGAACCACTGCGATTGTGCCCCAGTTGAGCTGGGCCGAGCACCTTAGTGGAGAAAGCTAAAACTGACTGTCATGATGAAGCGAGAGCTGGTCGCTGTTCAAGAGGTTTTTTCGAGTCCCTAAAGACTTATGCCGCTTAGGGCAAGGAGTCGGCTCTGTCCGGCCAAGGCGTGGATAGCGCCCCGAACTCGGTCTTCCGAATACTAGGGGCTTCGCCGAAATTTAAAATTATAGAATTCTATGGCTAAGTGAGAGTGTTCACGCATTATAGTCCGATTGCCTCGTTCGTTGGGCTAAGCACCTCCCTCGAAGGACCCAAATATGGGAAAAAGAGCACCCAGGTTTATCCCCGAACACCCCAGCACTAGCGGCAAGGCGGCAGAAGCCGACGACTCGCCATCTCTCAGTATTGATAAACAGCCGCACAGAAGGTAATATTTTAAATTCAAGCAGCATTGCTCAGCGCATATGAACAAGTTTTCAGCGCACAGGAAAAACACGAGCGAGTTTTACTCAAAAATTACATCCCTAGTACATTCATCCGCCACAAGGCGGGCACCCTTCAAAACATCCTTATAGTAATTTTCGGGCTTGCGATGCTCTTTCCCCGCTGGTGGCCCGTCCTTCACAAGCTTCTCCGCATCCTGCCTGCCCCAGTGCACCTTAGCACGGGCAAAGGCCCTACGGGCACCTTCAATACAGACGGAGCACTTGACAACTTCGAGCCTTGGACAGGCCTCCACCAGCCGCCGCACCAGCCCGAAATAGCTCCCAGGCAGAGCCTCTCCAGGCCACAGCCGAACTAGGAGGCCCTTCATGGCCTGTTCGGCCGCCTTGTGGAGCTCGACCAGTTGCTTCAGCTGGTCGCTCAGGGGCACGGGGTGTCCGGCCTCAGCATACTGAGACCAGAACACCTTCTCCGTCGAGCTGCCCTCCTCGGCTCGATAGAATGCGGCGGCATCGGATACACTCCAGGGAAGATCTACAAATGCCCCTGGAGAGCTCCGGATTCGGGTAAGTATCAAGTAACTAACGTTTATGTGTTTACTTTGCATAAAGAATGCCTTACCCGCCACTATCTTCTTCACCTCATCCAACTCATGGAGGGTCTTCTGGGATTCGGCCTTGGCAGGTTTGGCATTTTCAATAGCCACCGCAAGCTCGGATGCTTGCGTCTTCGAGTCACGCTCCAAACTCTCATGTTTTTCCATGAGAGCCTGGAGCTCTTGCCGCACCTTGCCAACCTCGGCCTCATACTTCTCCCGCTCGGTGCGCTCCGAGGCCGAATTCTTCTCGGCCTCGTCCAGCGCTTGCTTAAGGGTCGCCACCTCAGACGTGGCCCCTATAATAGCCACGATAATCCTGTCATTTTTTTCAATTGCACCTTTTATATATATATATTTTTTTTTAACAAGGTATTTCTTACCTTCATTGTCCTCGAGCTGCTTCTTGGCACGCTTGAGCTCTTGCTCGGACCTTTCGAGGTCCTTCTTTAGCATGTCCACTTCCGCAGTCAGTGCGGCGGACGCAAGCAGGGTAGCCTGCACACGCATATTGACTCATTTTTGTTAGACTCCTGCGAATTCTATTTGATCCTCTATTTGGCTTTTTCTTCCCGAACGCCAAACAGAGCATCAGGGGCTACTGTCTATGCGGTACTATTATTTACACTTTCTTTACTTACCTTGAAGCCTGTCAAAAGGCTAGTACACACTTCAGTCAGTCCTTTTTTGCGGACTGAACGTTCTGGACCACCGCACTCATAATAGCGCGGTGCTCCTCGTCAATGGAGGCGCCTTGGAGCGCCTCCAGCATATTGTTCGGCGCCTCCGGTTGGACGGAGGCCGCCGGCACAGTGGACTTGCTCCTCTTGGAAGGAGGTCCCCTGCTGGACTCCGGAACCTTTGAAGGTCCCGGAGCGGTGTCCGGCCTAGAGCCAGACTTGGAGCCCTGGGGGGTTTCATCTCCTTTACTCCTGGAGTCCGGGAGGTCGCCTTGCGGCGCCTCCGGGACCACCTCCTCCCTGCTTGGAACCTGTTGCGACAACACCTCGGTGTCGTCCGTAGTGGGGGGGGGGGGGGTGGAAGCCGTCGGAAGCGAGTTCACATCCAACGAGTCCAGTGAGCCGCTCGACGACGCGTCGAGCCGGTCTTTGGGTGGGCTGCATAAGCATATTCGACATAAGGGAAAGCTGTGCAATAAATGAATACTATGAACTACTCCGGTATCCGGATACTTACGATTTTGCCAGGGGCTTGGCCCTGGGCTGCCACTCATCTCCGCCGTCGTCGGCGTCGGCGGAGTAGTCCGGAGGAAGGGTTTTCCCCTTCTTGAACCCTCCGGCCTCCTCAAAGAAGGCGGCCTTCCTTTTCTTCTCTCCTCCTGCTAGAGGGGGAGAGGTCTCTTCTTCTTCCTCCTCGTCTTCGCGAGAGGAAGGCGCTTCGGGACCGTCGGATGATGAATCCGACACCTCCTGGCATCGGGCGCTCTTTCGAGTCCCCGTGGCCCTTTTCGTGGCCTTCTTCTCCGGCACCACATAGGGCGCCGGAACCAGCAGCCTCGCCAAGCGAGCGTCCGCTGGGCCTTCGGGCAAAGGGGCCGGATAGTTAATCTGTCCGGACGTCACATGCCAATCCTATCAGAGGAAAGGGAGCTTAGATCCCGCATAGAGTCAAACTATGGAAAACTGATACCCTGTAAAAGGAAAAAACAGCTTACCGCTAGCGCGTGACGCTGCGCGCTAAATCCGCGATCCTCGGTAGCGGATGCGGGAGCCTCGGCGCCCTTGAAAAGCATCCTCCAGGCATCTTCGTATGTCGTGTCGAAGAGCCTGTTTACAGTTTGATGTTGCACCGGGTCGAACTCCCACAGATTGAAGGCCCGTCGTTGGCACGGGAGGATCAGGCGGATGAGCATAACCTGGACTACGTTGACAAGCTTGAGCTTCTTGTCCACCAGGATTTGGATGCATGTTTGGAGTCCGGTCAGCTCTCCTTTTTTACCCCAAGATAGGCATGTCTCCTTCCAGGAGGTGAGCCGCGTAGGGGGGCCGGATCGAAACTCAGGTGGTGCGATGCATTCACCGTCGCGCGGCTCGGTGACGTAAAACCACCATGATTGCCACCCCTTCAGGGTCTCCACAAAGGAGCCCTCGAGCCACAGGACGTTGGCCATCTTGCCAACCATGGCACCGCCGCACTCCGCCTGGCGGCCGCGCACCACCTTCGGCTTGACGTTGAAAGTCTTAAGCCATAGGCCAAAATAGGGGCGGATGCGGAGGAAAGCCTCGCACACAATGATAAACGCTGAGATGTTGAGAACGAAGTTCGGGGTCAGATCATGGAAATCCAGGCAGTAGTAGAACATGAGCCCCCGGAAAAATGGATGCAGAGGGAAGCCCAGTCCGCAGAGGAAATGGGGGAGGAATACCACCCTCTCATGGGGCCTAGGAGTGGGGATGAGCTGCCCCTTTTCGGGAAGCCGGTGCGCGATGTCGCTAGCTAGATATCCGGCCTTCCTCAGCTTTTTGATGTGTCCCTCCATGACGAAGGAGACCATCCACTTGTCTCCCGCTCCGGACATGACTGGAGAAGGTTGAGGTGGTAGTGCGGACTTGGGCGCTCGAGCTCGAGTGCGCAAGAACGGATAGGCAAAGGACGAAGAAGGCGTGGGTGAAAAGGTGGATCCTTATCCCCTTATATGGGTGGACGCGACTACATGTCCCCACCAGCCTGGTAAAACTCGCTTATCTCCAAGCGCCGTAATCAAAGGCGCGGTTGGGTTACCCATGCCCGTATTGATGAGAATCCCGGAATAAGGGGACACGTTGTCTGCTTTAACAAGACGTGCCAAGGAAACCGCCTCGCATAACGCGCTAAGATGGGACAGTAAAACGGTTCGAATAAAAGCTTGGCCGTGGTGTGATGTCACACTACGGAGTACGTCAGCAGATTAGATTTGTGTAAATATTATTCTCTCTATGGCAATATGTGGAAATTTATTTTGCAGAGTCGAACACTATCTTTGTGTTCAAAATCTTCTATGAAGTACTTGGAGGAGGAACCCGCCTTGCAATGCCGAAGACAATCTGCGCGCCGGACTCGTCGTCATTGAAGCCTGGTTCAGGGGCTACTGAGGGAGTCCTGGATTATGGGGTGTTCGGATAGCCGAACTATACCTTCAGCATGACTCCTGGACTATGAAGATACAAGATTGAAGACTCCGTCCTGCGTCCAGAAGGGACTTTCCTTGGCGTGGAAGGCAAGCTTGGCGATACGGATATGAAGATCTCCTACCATTGTAACCGACTCTAACCCTAACCCTATCCGGTGTCTACATAAAACGGAGGGTTTTAGTCCGTAGGACAACATACACATCAACAATCATACCATAGGCTAGCTTCTAGGGTTTAGCCTCTCTGATCTCGTGGTAGATCTACTCTTGTACTACCCATATCATCAATATTAATCAAGCAGGACGTAGGGTTTTACCTCCATTGAGAGGGCCCGAACCTGGGTAAAACTTTGTGTCACTTGCCTCCTGTTACCATCCGACCTAGATGCACAGTTCGGGACCCCCTACCCGAGATCCGCCGGTTTTGACACCGACAAGCACGTTAGTCCAATTTCCTTGGGCGAGCTGTTTTTCACCTCGGCTATATATACCCCTCACCCTCCTCAGACTGCATTTACCCGGCTCGACCTCACTCCACTCGCTCGAGCTCTCAGACCTAGCGCCGCTACTACTTCCATCGTTGCCGGTGAGGAAGAGCTTCACTACCTCGATCTTGTTGCCATCGTACTCTCGCCGGTCGCGGAAATCTTCACTCTGTCACTACCGTAGTTGTCTTCTGCTACCGAGTTAGGGCGTGGAAGATCTGAACGGACGAACTTCCCATCTACACTTCCCAGTTCGTAGTGTTCTTCGTCAAGGGTAAATAAAATCTATTTTTACTGCCCTTGTTGATTCGGATGATTTTCACAAAATCTTCAAAAGGTGTTTATTCTTCAACTTCCCCACTATTTGAACACCTCACATCCATCTGTTCTTGATCTATTTCCCAAACAATGTTTTTCTTCAAGATTCCTTAATTGTGTTGATTTTCAATCTATACAACTCGGGAACCTAAGTCAAAGACCCCTTAGCAAAATTCCTCAAGACACGTTTGGTCATATTCCTCAAACTTGTTCTTTTAAAAAAACTTTTGAGAACGCATGGACCTCTCCAAATTCTTCGCACCTATACTCTGTTCACAGGTACTCATGTCTGTTCCTCGAAGAGAAATTGCATACCTCTTCAGAGAACTTTGTTTTTCAAATTCCTCAGCTGAAGAAAATGGCTGGTGGCAAGAGACCTAAGAAGGGAGGAAAGAGACTTGAAGTAAACACATCATTTGAGATCCATGATGACATCTAGGCAGGGTACTGCACTCCAGCTGAAGAAATGAAGAATGAGTGCAAAGTGCGCATTCAGAGGATAGAGCGGAGATGGGCACGGGAATGGAGGGAGTACAGATATGTCACTCCTAAGTAGCTGAAGAAATTCGCCTTACGCCCTCCTTGCCCAAGACCTCCTTTGGCGCCTGGACAAATTGCTGATCCCACTAGCCTCAAGCGCGGTGAGGACTATTCGGATGAATGGGCCAAGCGGCAAGCCAAGTTGGCCAAAATGGCCACGGAAGTAGTGAAGAAATTCAATGAAGACTTTGTTTCTCCCGCTGTTGAGGCCTCTGCAAAAAGCCTAAGAAGGCTATGCCCAAGAAGCATGCACACAAGCCCAGTTCCTCGGCTGCAATGCCATCACGGCCAAGCACGTCAAAGCCCTCACAGCATATTCGTCAAGAAGCTCTAGTCCCCACAGCTACAAAATCTTCAGTAGCTACTTCAATGTCCTCAGCACCTGCGCACCTCGCCTCGTGCCAAAGGACAACTGGAATCTCAATTGCTTCAGCTCCTCTGCAGTCCTCAACAGGCCCAACTTTGCTGAAGATAAAGGCCATTGTTGGACGAGGCACAAGGCCAAGTCCTCACAAGAAGCAGGTTGCCTTCCATGTACCGTCTAGTGAAGACGAAGCTGATGATGAGGAATTAGAAGAAATCATCAGGGACAGACAAAAATGGGTCGCTAGAGCCAAATGCACCAATGTGCCTCTTCTGTTGGATCCCAAGTTGATCCTGGATTTAATTGATTTCTGGCACAAGGACCCCAACACTCCTATGCCTGATTCCAATCTCATATCTGGCCAGAATCACATGTTGATCGCCTTCATAGGCGAAGAAAAATGGAAGTTTGAAAAGTCCATGAAGCTAAAGAAGGCTCATTACAAGAAGGAGCATCTTCTGAAGAAGAACGTTGTCAAAATGACAACTGATGAACTTGTGACCATGCAAGCTGAGATCAAAGCACTCAGTGATGAATTTGACGATTACCATGCAGATTGGCTGGGAGACAAGGTCAGAAGAAGATCCTTCTGCTGCTTCGACATAGCAGTTGGATGAAGAAATTGAAATGGATAACATCCCTTCAACTCCACCGGTTTCATTGCCCATGCCTCAATTCACAGCTGAAGAGGCCGACGTTGAAGAAATAGATGAGGAAGATGAAGACATGGACATTGGGTGTACCACTCCAATTTTGAATGATGACTACTGGGAAGGTCATCACCCCAATTCACCACTGTTCACCCCTCTGCAACAGATTCCTCAGTCCCCTATTCAGAATGAAGAAATTCACACGGGCTTTGAAGAACATCAGGCATCTCTCCTCACTATTCCTGAAGAAGTTCCAACCACTAGCGCTGATGAAAATGTTGCTGTTGAGATGGAGGCCAAGGCTAGTGAAGAAATTGGCACAAAATTCCTCAGCCTATGGCTCCAGAGACTGTGATTCAAGAGGTTGTGATGACTTCAACAATTAATGTTCACCCAAGCCTCGGAATCCTCACTCCAAGAAGTAGATGTTCAAGGCTGAAGACTTCTTTGCTGAGCAGATTTTCTTTTGGGACTACAATCCATATGACTTAGCAAGACTTAGATGCAAGCGCTTCTAGACCGCAAGTCAAATGAACTTCTATTCCTCACTGTTGTTCGATAAAGACAAGATCTTTGACCATGAGCAAATTCCTCATGTGGACATGGAGTCGCTGCCCCGCTTCACCCTAGTCCTCAGTGTTCTTCATGACGCTGGACTGCTCAACCTCTGCACCGACACCTTCGACTGGAATGAAGAACTCATTCTTCAATTATATGCCACGTTGCACATTACTGGCAATGTCGAAGATGTGAACTCATGGGTGCTGGACTGGATGACTGAAAATACTCACTACAAAGCACCGGCCTCTGAATTGCTTCATGCCGTCCAAGTCAGTCCTCCCACTGAAGGTGCAAGTTGCATCTATGATGAACCTAAACTTGAAAATCATCTGATGCAAGTGCTAATGAAGCCTTTGAAGCCAGGCCAAGCTCCTAAAACCAAATTCCTCGTCAAGGAACTGGTCTATGTGCCAAGGACCATATACAGAATATTGACCAAAACCCTCAGGCCAATCAATGGCCTCAACTATGATGATGAAGAAGTTGTTGGCATCATGGAGAATCTGCTTTTCAACATCATACATGGTATTCCTATCAACTACCACGATTTCTTTATGCGGACTTTGGCCAATGTCGCTCTGTCCCCATTTGAATTGAAGCCTTACGCTTCCTGGATCATGAGATTCATCAGATCAAGGTACTCAATTCACTACAGGGCTGATTGTCAACGCCATCTCAGCTATTTGTCCCCAATCGAACTCCTCAAACAGACTATTTCCTCAGCTGATGAGAAGGGCAAGGCTGCTGTAATTGATGAAGGCACTCATCTATTGGATGGACAATTTCACAAAGCTGCATCCTACTCCACCAATGATGACTCTGCCACCCATGACACTGCCGCAAATTCTTCAAAGCATTTTCCTCAAGCAACTGCTCCAATGGTGATGAATGATCATGAGCTTATCCTAAGTCTTCATTAGAAGGTTGATCACAATCACAAGTGGGTCAAATGACAGTTTGGTTCAATTCTTCAGAATATGGCAATCACTCAAAACACTTTGAAGAAGAAACATTACTATCTGCATGAAGTGTTTCATCGCACTTGGGTTGTACTGTCTCACCTCTATGGTGATGAAGATCTCAAGCAGATGGGCATCAAGCAGGACTTTGACTGGTATCAGCCACCTTTGAAGAAATTCAAGATAGGTAAAAGTTCCTCACTTGGTGGCCAGCTCATATTCTTCATCGCACGAGACTGGTGAGCATGAAGATTTGGACGACACTGCGGCAGGGCCTACATCAATGGATGACCCCAACAACGTTGGCGCTCCTGCATTGACATCATGATGATATTCTTTAGGGGCATTAGACCTCATTTTTCGTCCCTTTTGGTCATTCGATGACAAAGGGGGAGAAAAGTGAGTCAGTCTTCAAGCGGGTCTATATATAGGCATTTTTTTGCTGAGTTGTATTTGTTGGATGACCCCAACTCTCGTTCTTCTGAAGTATTTGTTGGATCAAGTTGTAAACTTAAGTCCGATGGT
Organism: Triticum urartu; assembly: GCF_003073215.2. NCBI lineage: Eukaryota > Viridiplantae > Streptophyta > Magnoliopsida > Poales > Poaceae > Triticum > Triticum urartu. The sequence continues at coordinate 339,555,983 of NC_053027.1, read as the reverse complement.
GGTCTGATACTCTTGCTATGTTTTTCTGCATGCTATTTCCTCCTATATGTTAATGCCCACATGGTGAATTACATCAGTCACCATATTTCATCATGCATTTAAAATTCATCATATCATATGTCAAATGTGTGTATGAATTACAAGATATAGGGGCGGATCTCCATGATTATATTCTACAATGTGCATTTGCTCTTCAAGGCAAATTCCTCACATATGCACATCTTCGGGGGGAGTTCTTCTATATCTTGCAATCAAATTCTACAATTTCAGTATCTACACTTCACATGTTTAGCCCCATTGAAAACTTAACCTATATTGTCATCAATCACCAAAAAGGGGGAGACGGTAAGTGCATCTAGTGACCCTTAGTGATTTTGGTGTATTGAAGATTTATAGGTTAAGGGACTAACGCATTTGTGAGTGTAGACAAGTCTATATGTCTATGAGGAGTTTCATATTACAGAGAAAGTCGACCCATAAAAATGAATGTCTTCAACTAAAGAATTTGGCTTTCTGAAGATTTTGAAAGTGAAGAAATTGGTGTGATCCTGAAGACTTGATATTCATGCGAGGGTTATGAAGCGTGAAGACTTTTGTTTTCGTAGCTTCATTTTCTTTTTCTTGAGTCATGGGAAACACCGTACTGTTAAAGTGGGGTCGAGGCAAAACTAAGGAAAAGTTTCCAAGTGACGCTCATCTCAAAATCCTACACCTACCCAATCCTTTCCAGTGAAGCCATTGGAAATCTCATACAGTTCAGTCAATTTCTTTAGTGATAGAGACGAAAATCTTCTAGTCTCTGAGGAATTTATTCTGACTGAGGAGTTAGGAATTCGCCAATGTTGATTGCCTACAAGTGAGGTGCTACCTCTTGAGCACTGCTTTAGTTTTCCCCGAAGAGGAAGGGATGATGCAGCAAAGTAGTGTAAGTATTTCCCTCAGTTTTTGAGAACCAAGGTATCAATCGAGTAGGAGGATACACGCGAGTCCCTGGTACCTGCACAAAACAAATAAATCCTCGCAACCAACGCGAATAGGGGTTGTCAATCCCTACACGGCCACTTACGAGAGTGAGATCTGATAGATATGATAAGATAATATTTTTGGTATTTTTGTAATAAAGATGCAAAGTAAAATAAAGGAAAAGTAAAGAGCAAAGGAAATAACTAAGTAGTAGGAGATTAATATGATAAAGATAGACCCGGGGGCCATAGGTTTCACTAGTGGCTTCTCTCAAGAGCATAAGTATTCTACAGTGGGTGAACAAATTACTATTGAGCAATTGACAGAATTGAGCATAATTATGAGAATACCTAGGGATGATCATGTATATAGGCATCACGTCCGAGACAAGTAGATCGACTCCTGCCTGCATCTACTACTATTACTCCACTCATCGACCGCTATCCAGCATGCATCTAGAGTATTAAGTTAAAAATAGAGTAGCGCCTTAAGCAAGATGACATGATGTGGAGGGATAAATTCATGCAATATGATGAAAACCCCATCTTGTTATCCTTGATGGCAACAATACAATATGTGCCTTGTTGTCCCTACTGTCACTGGGAAAGGACACCGCAAGATTGAACCCAAAGCTAAGCACTTCTCCCATTGCAAGAAAGATCAATCTAGTAGGCCAAACCAAACAGATAATTCAAAGAGACTTGCAAAGATAACCAATCATACATAAAAGAATTCAGAGAAGATTCAACTATTGTTCATAGATAGACTTGATCATAAACCCACAATTGATCGATCTAAACAAACACACCGCAAAAAGAAGATTACATCGAATAGTTCTCCACAAGAGAGGGGGAGAACATTGTATTGAGATCTGAAAAGAGAGAAGAAGCCATCTAGTTAATAACTATGGACCCTTAGGTCTGAGGTAAACTACTCACACTTCATCGGAGGGGCTATGGTGTTGATGTAGAAGCCCTCCGTGATCGATGCCCCCTCCGGTGGAGCTCCGGAACAGGCCCCAAGATGGGAGCTCGTGGATACAGAAAGTTGCGGTGGTGGAATTAGGTTTTTGGCTCCATATTTGATCGTTTGGGGGTACGTAGGTATATATAGGAGGAAGGAGTACGTCGGTGGAGCAACAGGGGGCCCACGAGGGTGGAGGGCGCGCCTAGGGGGGGTAGGCACGCCCCCCTACCTCGTGGCCTCCTCTTTTGTGTCTTGACGTAGGTTCCAAGTCTCCTTGGTCTTGTTTGTTGAGAAAATCATGTTCCCGAAGGTTTCATTCCGTTTGGAATCCGTTTGATATTCCTTTTCTTCGAAACCCTAAAACAGGCAAAAAACATCAATTCTGGGCTGGGCCTCCGGTTAATAGGTTAGTCCCAAAAATAATATAAAGTGGATAATAAAGCCCAATAATGTCCAAAACAGTAGATAATATAGCATGGAGCAATCAAAAATTATAGATACGTTGGAGACGTATCATGAGGAACATGATAGCCCTGAGGAATTAGATATCCAAATTTCCGACCGTTGTTGTGCTACACGCTAGCTGTCCCAAAATATCTACCCACCTAACGGTCATATCATTGAAGGGCATTTATGACTTATCATGTCGGGCTGCTCCCTAGGCTATAAATAGCCGCCCCCTACAACCACTAGCTGGTTGGCTGCTCCGCGAGAAACTGACACTTGTCATTGAGAGCATCCCATCCTCCAAGGATTTCGAGCGAAAATCATCAAGTGAGGAAAACCCAAACCCAAACACCTAGAAACCCAAAGTGATTGAGCATCACTAAAGAGATTGTTCCTGTGTGGAATCGACGCTTGTTACCTTTGAGGACTGTGCATCCTCCAGACGGTTAGGCGTCATGGTCTAGAACATCCAAGAGGAAATTGTGGATCACCGAGTGACCGAGTCTGTGAAGGTTTGGAAGTCACCTGAAGACTTACCATGAGTGATTGGGCAACGTCTGTGTGACCTTAGCTCAAGGAGAATACGGTGAGGACTGTATGTCCGGAACTGTGTGTCCTCAGGTTTAACTACCTAGCCGCTCCAACCAGACATACAATTGTCACAACAGTTGGAACTGGTCTACCAAATCATCGTCTTCACCAAGCTACTGGTTCTATTTCCTCAACCCTTTCATTTCCTCATTTCTGTGTACAACTACATGATCATTTCTGTTTGAACACTTTGACTGAAGACTTTCTCAATTTGCTCAATCCTAATTCTTCAGTCAGTTTGTCTTCAGCCTTCTTATCCTATGTTTACACTACTTGTACTCTATGCTTGTTTTCATTTCATCATGATGACCATGGTGCTACTCTGTTTTGCTTGCATCTCAGTACTTATTCCACTCCTAAGTAGTTCATCGCTTAGGAATTTCCTCACCCTAAAATTCCTTAGTGATGAATTTGTAAAAATCGCCTATTCACCCCCTCTAGTCGATATAACGCACTTTCAGATACCACAACGGCCAAATTCGAAGGGGGACATGAGTACACCCTATCCTGACTAAAGGTTGTCTTCGTTTGCATATCATCTGGTTGTGACGCACTGGTGGGTTCTGTGATGACCTCCGTCCTGCCGAGCCTATGGTGTTGGTCTTGTTGGACTGAAATGGCAACCTTTGGGGGATTCCTCGGGAACCCGCGTGGTGGTTCTGTCCCTCTAGAAGCAAGAGGAAACTGTCATTCCCTGCGTCTGCTGGCGCCCTCCTGGCACTTTTCGTCATGGCTCACGTCACCACGTGCCTCGTGAGGCAGGGTGCGAGCCTAGATATGTCCACCACTCGGGAGGCAGCATAGGGAGGTCTTGATGTAGTGCTCCTCACGAGGCAAGGACCCTAGTGAGGGTCTTGTTTGTGAGGCCTACACGCTGGGCTGCGCCAGGCCATTGGTGGAGCCACGCGCTGGGCCATAGGAAGACAGACCTGTGTACCCCAGTCCTAGAGCCCCGACAGTAGCGCTCGGCCCACGGGATGCTCGGCCTTGATCGGAAGCAGAGACGAAGAGGGGAGGACGAAGCGACACGGGCCGCAACCGCCTGCGGGCTAGGCTCGACACGTGGCGTGCGGCAGGGCACTGACGCCCCACTTCCCCATGTCACATCGGCAACCGCCTAGGCTAACATGAAGCCTAGCGCGCCGCCGCGGGGCTATCATTTCTCGTCCTTGCCTTGCATCTTCCACATCCTTCCGTGACCCCCTTTCTCTTGTGCTAGGCTCCTCCAGATCCAGACAGAGTGTCGCCTTTCCTTCTCCCCTGCCAGTGTTATCAATTTTACTAATGGCGCCCACTGGGAAAGCGAAGTCTGCAGCCCCGGTCATGAGCTCCTCCTCCCACGTGCTGGCGCTCTCAACCTCCTACGTCGCTAAGGAGGAGGACCTCAATCTGGTGTTCCCGCTGACGGCCAGCGACCATAAGAAATGGGCATGACCCAGATCTGGCCTAGCTCCGTGGCACGGAGCAGCCTGACGGAGTCCTGTCGGCGTTCTGGGAACTAGGGTACCCAGACATGCCTACCTGTGGCCAACGGCGCGGCTTCATCGACGGCCTGGTACGGCCCATATACTATACCGTCAAGACAAGACCCTCACAAGGCGGACGAAACCAAGACCTCCAGAGGGAGCGGAGATTTCAATGCAGGTGCCTGACCACATGAGGTTGCGATGACGCAAGCCATGACAACCAAGGCCCGGCGTGCGCCAGTGGGCGCAGAAGAGGCAGTTTCCTCTCTAGTTCTAAGGAGGCAAGCACAGGCATGGGTTCCCGAGAAAGCTCACAAATGTTTCCACTCTCGTGCAACAAGACTAAGACCGCCAGGACGACGGGACGGATGTCGTCACCGAGCCCACCACGGCGTCACGACATGAAGCTTTGCACACGAAGACCACCTTTCATTAGGATAAGATGTACTACTTGTCCCCTATCAAATTGGCCACTGTGGGATCCCTTCCCGCCTATGTTTTGGGGGAAGAGGACCGAGGCAACTATAAGTATAGGTTAGCCACCACCATAGAGGGAGGGGATCCTTTCCACCCTCACTAGAGCAGACCTCACCAGGTTGTTCATCCCTTGTACTAGTTCATCTTCAGCCCCTCTTGTGGTTAATCAACCACAAAGCAGGAGTAGGGTTTTACACCTGAAGGTGGCCTGAACCTGGGTAAACTTCCGTGTTCATCTTCTCCCTTGTTCATCGAGCTAGGCTGTGGAGCGATGGGCTGGTAGGCTGGATAGGTCGAGTTCTTCGCAAACACCCCAGAGTTCAAACCTTTCTTGGGTCTGCGGAGCCCTGAATCTGACATTTGGCGCGCTAGTTAGGGGTGTGTTGAAGCCACTCTTCCACCGTTCACTCCGCCCCCATTCCATCGTTCCTATGGCCGACGCTCGCCATGTCTGTGCTGAACACCGGGCCGCTCGTGTCGCCCCAGACAGCACCCGTGGGCAATGGCGCTCCTCGCCGCTCCGGCTCTCTAGTGGCTAACGCCGCCACTAACCCCGCTGCAACTTAGGAGAAGGACTCATCGCTACCACCGTCTGTGCGGCACGACGTCCGCACCATAACTCCATCACCCACTCTAGCCACAACATCATCTTCTCATGCTCGTCGCAGGCCGGTTAACACGCAGGCCGGCCCCATTCATGTCACCTCCTGGGGTCATTGCTGTTTGGCCTTCTGATGTAGGGTGGAACCCTAGATGGACGATCTTTCACGAAACGAGCGGATCCCGCAAAGAACACGAAGAACATGAGGGGAAACATGAGGGGAACACATGAGAGAATCACTCAAACCAACAAGAACGATCACATATGTGCTAGATCCTCGAAACACAAAGAGACATACACGATCCAAAGTCAACAAAGTACGATACAAGAGGTAACCAGTTCTTCTCCATGAGGAGGTCTTGAATCCACGAGGGGATCTTCCCGTGAGGGGTCTTGATTCCAAGGTGGATCTTCTCCGTAGATGTCGCGGTCTCTCTCATGGAGTAGATCTGTATGGATGAGCGAGGCTCTATCTCTAATATGAGCAATCACAAAACTAACCCTAACTAGGAGGAGGTGGAGGAGTATATAAAGTCTAGGTCCACGAAGGGGTAAACGGGAGATGGATACATGGGCCATGGGCCCGATCTCTGTACACAGACAGGTATTAGACATCTGCTGGGGACCGGTCGTCCGGTGGCTCGTGGGCTTCCGGACGTCTGGTAGTCACCGGACGTTCGCTTACTTTGGCTCGGTTGAGGTGGCACTGGACGTCCGGTAGCTGGCGGTCATCCGGTCACCGTTCGTCCGGTGCCATCGGTCTTCCATTGATTTGGCTCGATGTAAATGCGTCGGTCGTCTGGTAGGGGCCGGATGTCCGCTCGCTGGGAGGGGCCGGTCATCTAGTATCGTCGGGACGTCCGCTCGTTGGAGCTTCTTCGGCAGCTCTTCTTCTTGCGTCTTCATTTCCACGCTTCCCTCCCGTATGCTGTAGTTGTACACTTGCACTCGCACTCCTCATCGCCGTAGCATTTCGACAATACCTATGCATGCACACGAGTGCATTGTCAAGTAGTATACATCCTCGAAGGGGTCAAGTGAACACACGTAAAGGAGATGATTCACCTTTGTGTATGTGAAGTGGATGTCCAACGTGTAACTTGCCAAACAGACTCTTGACATGGTGATGTCTGTAGGATGCTCCGCATCATCTCACCTCCCTTGGGAAAGATCCGACCTCCGATCGAAAACCAAATAACCATGGGAAAGAGATGGCTTCGCCATGTAGAAGTGAACGTTCAACAAGTTCTTGTCATCTTGAAGCTCGAAATGGGCACTCTCCATTGTCTCACCGTCTTGTGATTCTTTCAAAAGGAGTAACAACAAGAAACACTTGGAAAAACAAATGTGGTTAGCGTTAGTGCAAAACCAAGCATTCAAGAGGTTATTCACCAAACAAGTGTCATCATCGTGCAAAGCATATGGTGTGACAAAGGATTGTGACACGGCATGTAAGCATATCAATCGAGCACAAGCAATGAAATCATGGGGACAAGCATGTGATGTGAGGTAGTGATGCAAATATGTGTGACAAGAGAAGAAGCATCTACCTCAAGTTCATAGCAAGCATTCACAAATTTCTCAATGAAAGTCCTATGGTAGGCATAGGAATCATTCACAACACCAAATAAAATTAAGTGTCTAAACACATGGGTCAAGTGCAAGACAATCCAAGCATACTGTGCATGGGGTGTAGTGAATATTGTGTGGCACTCAACACAATAGAAAGAGCAATTGTTCATCATGTGTGAGGCAATCAAGGTAAGCATGTAGCAATCAATGGGACATGGCATAGTGAAGTGATGACATTTTTGCAACCAAACATATGGGAGGAGCAAGTAATCCATGAATTGGATGGAACACACAAGGCATATATATCATGATGCATGGAATGGTGAAGATGACAAGTCAAAGCAAGATCTCTAACAAGTGTGCAATCAAGTGATCCAAGATGAATAATAAGTCTCATGGGGAAAGCAACACAAGTATTATGATCCATAATATCCATGCTCATGGTTTGGGGGTTCTCAAAAGAGAAGGATATCACCTTGAAATCATGTCCTTGTGCGTCCTTCACAATGCCAAAGTACAAGCAAGTGCAATGTAGAATCGCCGTGGTAGAAGGCGGTTCGCTCTCAAGAGCTCGGATTGTCAACCCACGTGACATGGAAGGTGACACAAGGTCCAAGTATCCTACACATGCACACAACAAAACCAAGATCGTATGCGCATGGTAGATAAACACATCATCCATGATGGTTCTCTTCTCTTGCACATAACCATTAGAAGCACAAGTGGATGAACAATATGATGCAACAATGGCAATATTCATGGCACGAGGTATATGGTGCAAAGAAGGAAGACAAGCATGCTTCACAAAAAATATATCAAAATCTCCAAATATAGGCGAGAATGCTATGGGGGCAATCTCATGAGCAAGATTAGAATCATTGTTGCACTCAATACATGGCAAATTGTCTAACATGAGAGAGGCAACACATGGAGATATATGACAAGAAGCAATAAAAATCATGTCGTGCAAAGCATGTAGATGGTTGTCATCAATCGCGTGAAATGACCAAATCAATCGCGTGAAATGACCAAGTATGAATCAACGGTGATGTAACAAGGGAAGCAATCATAGTAATCAAGCCGTGCACACTAGTGGAGCAAAGATGCAACACACTAGAGTAAATCATGGCAATCATGTCATGCGAACAAATAATAGGAATAGAAAATGCACATGACATATCGCAAGCATGAACACGAAGCAAGATCATAGTATCATCATAGGAATGAGACACAAAGCAAACATGGCAATAACTATCAATATCTCCACCAAGTTTGCAAATACACATACAAGTATGAGAATCAATCATCATGTGTAATACAAAGCATGGGTCACAAATGCATGGCAAAGGTATAGGAATGAGCATATCATGCAAAGTGAACATGGCAAGATGGGAAAATGATATATAATGGACAATAACCCATAGCCAAGGGAGGGCCATGTAGAAGAAATGTGCGAAGTCTTTGCGCGAAGAGAGCGGTGGGAAAGACAATCCATGTGATCCCAAATCATCATTTCTCTATAGAGCTTGTTTTGTCAACTCGTGGGATTGCGAGGTTAACAAGTATTCATGGGTACCTACGGAAAAGAGACACAAACCAAAGAAATTGTGTGCGTGGTTAATGTACACATCATCCATCATGATGTGTATGTGCACGTGAGAGTTAGCACAAGATAAGCATCGCTCAAAGAAATTTGATGCATGGTATAAGAACAAGTCATCCATCAAATAGTTATTGTGTACAACATGATGGTGATGCAAATTGAGCATACAAGTATAAGGATCATGCAATGGATGGGAGTGATCAAAATCTCCTAAAATGCATGAGGAAACTATGGGGGTCTCCTCATGTGCAATATTTGGAACATCATACGGAGAAAATGGACAACATCCAAAACAATGCATATCCGAAGCTAGGTGGTCATGGCATGGCATATGAGATAAATGATGCAAAGGGAGCATATCAATATCATCACAAGAAAAACAAATGACAATAACCATGGGCTTGTCATCTATGCCATATGTGCAAACTGGGTTTATTTTAAGGGCATATGCATAGTCACTATGAAGAGATTGCAAATATAACATATAGTTGATCTCATGCATAGCATATGACAAGTCAAGCGGATTATCAAACATGATGTGACCTAGAGAATTGTCACAAGAAATCCTATGTAACATGGCATCTGAATTAATAGACTCCACATGGCAATCATGATATTCATCGTAAATGGGCAAGAAATCATCACATGAGGAAGTCGCCCTAGCATGAAGCATCGAAATACCTGGATCAACATCATGCAAGCAATCAATGTCAAGAATGTCCACTAGTGGGACTAGATCATCACCATCACCTATGTTACCATTTTTATTCCACTCCAATGGTGTAGGTGAGGTGGGAAAGACCAAATGGTGGTCATCTTCATCTTGATGGAACCATGTGGGGGCTACATCATATTCCACCATGGCCATTGTCTTGTCCAAAGGGAGGACGAAGTCGTCGAGGATTAGCGCGTCATCATAAATGGGACCTAGCACCAAATGAGAAGACACAATAGAGGTAGAGGTTAAGTCGTTAGAAATCATAATGGTCTCACATGACCTATCAACTACCTCACTCTCTCTATGTGGTGGTTCACTCACTCCTTCAAAGTAGGTGCACTCAATCTCATGTATGGAGTAGTCACTCATCTCACTCAAGTGGTGGGGGTTGTGGCTCTCCTCACATGGGAATTGGGGTAAGTCGTCATATATGGGGCTAGTGGTGAAGTCACTCTGACTCGCAATATGGTGGCACAAGTCACATAAGTCATGAAACATCGCCATGGTCGAGGTGAAATACTCAACCATCTCATCGTCGTCCCCATGGATGAAGGTCGAAGATGGCACATCATCACTCTCGCCTCGTAAGATGGAAGCATCATCCTTGGTCGCCACCTTGTCGCTCGCCTCCAAAGCATGGTCCTTGAGGGTCTCCGTAGTCGTACTCGTTGCTGCACCATCTTTAAAAATAGTCATGGTAGACTCGGCATCATCAATGCCACAAAGAGGGATGGCGGTGGAGTCAAACTTGGGAGCATCGTCTTGGAGCTCGTCGGGATTGGACATCTTGGTGGTACTATCCTCATGCTCGTTGTCGTAGAGCTTGGTCACCGTGAAGTGTGCTTGGGGTGGTGAAGCCTTGGCCTTCATGAGTTCTTGTTCCGCCTTGAGAGCACCAATGTAGTTATCGTCGAGGGACTTGTAGTTCTCAAGGAAGATCGTCTTGGAGATGTCGTTGTGCAATCCTATCATGAAGTGGAACTTCATCGAAATGGGGTCGTCCATGTCGGCTCGTCGCAAGGCAATCTTCATATCCTTGAAGTACGCGTCGATGGACTTGGATCCTTGGGTGGTGTTCTGCAATTGGCATAGAAGTTGTTCCGTGTAGGTTGGAGGAACGAACTTTCACAGCATAGCTCTCTTCATCTTGGGCCAACTCATGTCGTAGGTCTATGAAGGTGCGTGAAGCCATCATGTGGATGCGTAGTCATGGAAGTTCCTTGTGGAGCACTTCACTTGATATTCGGGAGGAACTTGATGTAGCTTGAGTTAGTCGTCCATCAAACGCTCCCATTCGAGATACTCCTTGGATTCTAGAGTCCCATAGAAAGGAATCTCATGGTCGGTGTCGAGGTCGTAGTAGCTCGTGGAAGTCGCGGACTTGAGCTTGGGGAGCTTCTCTTGAAGTGCTTGTGGGCGAAGATGATGTATATCCATAGGCGAAGATGCCTTGAAGTCGCTTGGCGAAGATGCCAAGGGAGATGGTGAAGTTGTTGAGCGGTTGTTGGTGTTGAGCTCTTGACGTTCATGTTCTTTTTGGTGATGGTGTCGATGTCGATGTGATCTTGCCAGAGATGTTAGCTTGGAGGCATGTGCTCTTGAGCATCTTCTCGAAGATGTGGAAGACCGCTTGTAGGACTTGGTGAGGGCTTTGATCTGCTCCATTTGATCTTGCATCTTGGAGTTTTTGGATTTGTTAGTCGCATCAAACTCATCATTGTTGTTGTAAACCGAATATGAAATGCCTTGCCTATCCAGCACAAGACTCAAGCAAATGTACCTTGGCCGATGTTGAAGATGGATCAATGATCACTCAATAATGTAACAAGGAAATACCACAATTGGTGCTGATCTTGTCGATTTCTCACACCTACACAAATAAGGCTTATGGTGGAGCTCGGTGAGGATAGTGGCACAAAAATTTAATGCAAAATGTTAGCACAAGTCAATAATGTTGAAAGAGATTCACAATTTTGCAAGTGAAACAAGTAGACCAATAGCAATGAATATCACACGAAAACGCACACACAGATAGATAAATGGGGTCGTGCAACCAAGGATGAGCACAAAATGTGGAATCCATGGAAAATTCTCGTGTTGCACAACTCAAGAGAGACGCTAGCATGATTGCTCAATAGGAAGATACGACACTTGTGCACAACCTATAAGATGCAAAATGTATCAACTTTCTATCCCAAGTATGTTATGTATGATGTTCCGGTGGTATGATCCAAGATGATCAGATAATACAAGCTTATATGCAATGTGGTATGATTCTATGACACTTGCTTACAAGCTTCTTTGCTCTTTATTTTTTGCTTAAAAGCTTATTCTTTTTTTGTATCTGGCCACAATGTGAAATGCACAAACCAGGATAGAAATTAGGTATATACGGGAACAATCTCGTGACATAAGGGATGATATGATACCAATATGATATGGTATGTATGCAATGTATGGTGAAGATCAGTAATGTGCACAAGTAACGTTGCCGGCAATACTCAAGTGGCTAGTCTCGATAGGCAAGTGACGCAAAATGGGCTAGGGGTTATCAATGCACTTGCAAGAGAATTAACAATGGAGGGATACCACGATACCAAGATGATATGGAGGTTACCTTCCTTGGCGATGATGAGTGGCGGTGTTCTTGATGTAAATAGCAAGATGATGTAGACTCATCCCTAAGTATCCGAAACACCTTATGAAACAGAAAAACCGCAAACTCAAAATCTCAAATGTCAAATGGTGGTAGCGGGAATGCGGTGGTGGTTGCGAAAGCTCAATGGTATTGTGGAAATGCAATGATGGGTTTTGTGAGCAGGCAATGCAGAAATGGAGGGTAAGGTAGTGGACTATACACGGTGTTGGAGTTGGAAGCACGGTCCCTAAGTAGCCGAAACACCTTAGGAGACACAACTCACAACACAAGCAAAATTGGGTTACGTTGGGGTGGCGGAAGTGTATAATGGTCAAGTCTATGGGGAAGTTATAGTGGTGGTTGATGAATAAGCAATCGTCCCTAAGTAGACGAAACACCTTAGGAGACTCTAATCACTACTCAAACAACCACTAATGCTATGGGGATCACAAAGGGTTAGGTTGCAGAACTCGGTGGTGGTGTAGCGGATGATGTAGTGGAAGCCCTAGGCAAAGATGCCAAAGTTCACAAAATTTGATGGAGTCAAAAGATGTTGGTGGTATTTTTTTGTAAGGGGGATGTCAAGACCTTCAAAACGAGCTAAAGAACGTCAAAATTAGAGTTCGGATGAATTAGTTATGGTCGAAACAAGAATTAGCCGAAGTCAGTTTTTACAGGTAGCGGGCGTCCGGAAATGGACGGATGTCCGGTCCCCGGACGTCCGGTCGGGTCAGAAATCCGCTAATTTCAGCTTGGGTTAGGGGTTCCGGTCTTCCGGTAAGGTCGGACATCCGGTGGTTCCTAGGGCTCCGGACGTCCGGTATACTGACGGTCGTCCGGTGTATCGAGGTCAACGCGAGATGCGAGTTTTGGGACGCGGTTTTGGGCGGAAATTAATGATTTTGGGGTCAAAATTGAGGAGATTTCATAGATGGGAAGTCGGGAAACTTGGGGAAATTCTAGATCCACACGAAACCAAGCAAATCCATGGATCAAATCCAACAAAACTTCATCACACCAACAAATCACAAAAAAATTTGGGGCTATTTTTGGTGGGGATTTTCGAAATTGGGGAAGAACACAACCAAATCAAGCTAGAAAACAAAGAGGGGTCGCTCCAAAATCATGATCAACGTGGCTCATGATACCAAGATGATATCATGAGGCAAGCTGGCTCTTATCCAAGATGATGTAGGGTGGAACCCTAGATGGCCGATCTTTCACGAAAGGAGCGGACCCCGCGAAGAACATGAAGAATGTGAGGGGAAACATGAGAGAATCAGTCAAAACAAGAACAATCACACATGTGCTAGATCCTCGAAACGCAAAGAGAGATACAGGATCCAAAGTCAACAAAGTACGATACAAGAGGTAACCGGTTCTTCTCCGTGAGGAGGTCTTGAATCCACGAGGGGATCTTCCCATGAGGGGTCTTGAATCCAAGGTGGATTTTCTCCGTAGAGGCCGCGGTCTGTCTCGTGCAGTAGATCCATATGGATGAGCGAGGCTCTATCTCTAATATGAGCTATACGCTAACCCTGACTAGGAGGAGCTGGAGGAGTATATATAGTGTAGGTCCATGAAGGGGTAAGTGGGAGAGGGATACATGGGCCTCGGGGGAGATAGGTACCAGACGTCCTCTGGGGACCAATCATCTAGTGGCTCGTGGGCTTCTAGACGTCCGGTAGTCGCCAGACTTCCGCTTACTTTGGCTCGCTCGAGGTGGCACCGGACGTCCGGTAGGTGGCGGTCGTTTGGTTGCCGGTCATCAGGTCATCGGTCGTCTAGTGTCGTCGGTCTTTCGTTGATTTGGCTCGGGTGTAGATGTGCCAGTCGGCCGGTGGGGGCCATACGTCCGCTCGCTGGGAGGGGCCGGTCGTCCTGTGTCGTCCGAACGTCCGCTCGCTGGAGCTTCTTCGGTAGCTCTTCTTCTTGTATCTTCGTTTCCACGCTTCCCTCGCGGATTGTGTAGTTGTACACTTGCACTCGCACTCCTCATCATCGTCCGTAGCGTTCTGAAAATACCTATGCATGCACACGAGCAGAGTGTCAAGTAGTATACCATCCTTGAAGGGGGCTAGTGAACACACGTAAAGGAGATGATTCACCTTTGTGTATGTGAAGTGGATGTCGAACGTGTCACTTGCCAAACGGACTCTTGAAATGGTGTTGTCCGTAGGATGCTCCGCATCACATTCTCATGCGATGTCCTTCGGAGATTCACTCGGCACAGGCCACCTCACGCATTTCACGGGTCTCTTAGAAGCGCCCCCCCCCCCTCGCTAAAAATCTAGGGACAACCCGCCTTGAGGTATGGCCTCGTGAGTCCCGCGCTGGCTCACGAGTGCCCATATACATGTCCTCCAGTTTTGTCGTGCTACCCACGCATATAAACGGGGTTGTACATGTCTCAGAGTCTCCCCACGAGGGAACTCCCATCCATGCACAAGTGGAAGCCCCATGCTCTGCGCGGGCGGAGGACACGGTCGAGGAGCGACTATGCCCACGCACCAGTGGAAGCGCCATGCTCGGCGCTGGCGGACGACACGGTCGAGGAGCGGCTATGCCCATGCTAAACTGGAAGCACCATGCCCTCCGCTGGTGAATAAACAACTGAGGGCACCCTAGTGGCTGCAACAACCTCAGGATGGCCTGTAGCCTCGTTCTACGGTCCCACCATGTAGTTTTTCCCTATGGGAGGCCCGCACGAGGGGGTTGGGCACGGGGGCTACGCTCAGGCTAGGCCTGGCGCACACCAGCTCACCAGGTCTCTCGCACATGGTCTTGTCGCGTCCCTCCCAGGCAAAAGCTGGCGAGGAAAGATTAACTCCCACGTTGCTCATGTTTCCTTCATGAAGGTTGTTCGTATGTCAAGGGGGACTCCTGAGCATCGCGACTCAGGGGCCTCACTAGTCATGTAGCCCGTCACCCTTTGGCCTCGTCCTAGTGATCCGGACGCCCCAATGGTGGTTGAGGTATGCACGAGGCCAGGCCCTTCCAATGCTGAACAATAAGGCAAACATGAAGGAAATCGGCCACGGAAAGGAAATCACAGAGTTCCAGCAAGTTATCACAAAACATAATGTTCCAGAAATTTAAGCAGAAGTTCTCACGCCTCCTCAAGGCATGATAAATGTTGCAGGTTCAAACTAGGAAGAAGCACCACCCTCGCCTTGGCCGCTACCGCCGCTCGCCTTGGTCGCTACTAAATAATCCAATGTGGTGTTTCATCAATATGCAACTCGTTGCATATAGAGCTCCACTTAACTTGTAGTTTTGTTTGCGCACTTTGCCATGCCATGAATCATTAAACCGGACATGCATCATACTTGGTTGTGCATCATGCCATGGTTATGTGATGGTTTTTTACTATGTTGCTTGTTTCTTTCCGGATTGCTTCTCTCGTTAGCTTCGGGTTCGTTCCGGAGTTGTGACGATCCGTTCGACTACGTCTGTTTGTCTTCTTCATGGACTCATTCTTCTTCCTTGTGGGATCTCAGGCAAGATGACCATATCCTCGAAATCACTTCTGTCTTTGCTTGCTAGTTGTTCGTCCTATCACTATGTCGCGCTATCTAAAATATGTTATATCATGCCTCCCATATTTCCACGTCAAGACTCTAACCCACCATCCTAGCAAACCATTGTTTGGCTATGTTACCACTTTTGCTCAGCCCCTCTTATAGCGTTGCTAGTTGTAGGTGAAGCTGAAGTTTGTTCCATGTTGGAATATCACAATACCTCTTATTTTAATTAATGCATCTATAAACTTGGTAAAGGGAGGAAGGCTCGGCCTTATGCCTGGTGTTTTGTTCCACTCTTGCCGCCCTAGTTTCTGTCATACCAGTGTTATGTTCCTTGATTTTGCGTTCCTTACGAAGTTGGGTGTTATGGGAACCCCTTGACAGTTTGCTTTGAATAAAACTCCTCCAGCAAGGCCCAACCTTGGTTTTACATTTTCCTAACAACCTATTACCCTTCCCATGGGTCGGCCAACCCGAGGGTCATATTATTTAACCCCCTTGGGCCAGTGCTTCTATAAGTGTTAGTCCGAACCGAGTAGACTGCGGGGCCACCTTGGGGAAACTTGAGGTTTGGTTTTACTCGTAGGATGTCTGATCCGGTGTTGCCCTGAGAGCGAGATATGAGCAGCTCCTATCGGGATTGTCGGCACATCGGGCGGCTTTGCTGGTCTTGTTTTACCATTGTTAAAATGTCTTGTAACCGGGATTCTGAGACTGATCGGGTCTTCCCGGGAGAAGGAATATCCTTCGTTGACCGTGAGAGCTTGTGATGAGCTAAGTTGGAGCACCCCTGCAGGGTATAAACTTTCGAGAGCCGCGCCCGCAGTTACGTGGCAGATGGGAATTTGTTAATATACGGTTGTAGAGAACTTGACACTTAACTTAATTAAAATGCATCAACCGCGTGTGTAACCGTGATGGTCTCTTCTCGGCGGAGTACGGGAAGTGAACACGGTTCTTGGGTTAGGTTTGAACGTAAGTAGTTTCAGGATCACTTCTTGATCACTTCTAGATTACGACCGTTGCGTTGCTTCTCTACTCGCTCTTATTTGCGTATGTTAGCCACCATATTTGCTTAGTGCTTGCCGCAGCTCCACCTCACTACCGTATCCTACCCATAAGCTTAAATAGTATTGATCTCGCGGGTGTGAGATTGTTGAGTCCTCGTGACTCACAGATACTTCCAAACAGTTGCAGGTGTCGATGGTACCAGTGCAGGTGATGCAACCGAGCTCAAGTGGTAGCTAGATGAAGATCTTGATCGTTGTGTTGTTTCGTTTCCTATTGATCAGTAGTGGATCCCAGTTGGGATGATTGGGGATCTAGTATTTGGGGTTGTCTTCTCTTATTTTGGTTCCGTAGTTGGACCTTTGATTGTTATTTGTGTGAAGTAGCGAATGTAAGCCAACTCTTTATCCCTTTCTTATTCAGTACATGAGATGTGTGAAGATTACCCCTCTTGCGACAAACCTACCATGCGGCTATGCCTCTAAGTCGTGCCTTGACACGTGGGAGATATAGCCGCATTGTGGGTGTTACAGGTGTTCTAGGAACTAGGGTACCCAGACTTGGCTACCCGCATCCCATGGCGTGGCTTCATCGACGGCCTTGTACGACCCATATACTAGACCGTCAAGACAAGACCCTCGCAAGGGTCCAATCCTCACAAGGCGGATGACACAGAGACCTCCGAAGGGAGCGCATATTTCTAAGCAGGTACCCATCCTCATTAGGTTGTGATGATGCAAGCCATGATGGCTAAGGCCAGGTGTGCGCCAACGGGCATAGAAGAGGCAGTTTCCTCTGTAGTGCTAAGGAGGCAAGCGCAGGCGTGGGTTCCGGAGGAATCTGTTAAAGGTTTTTCGTTCCCGTGCAACAAGAGAAAGACCGCCAGGATGACAGGATGGATGTCGTCGCCGAGCCCACCGCAGTGTCACGGCAAGAAGCTTTGCAGGCGAAGACCACCTTTCATCGAGATAAGATGTACTGCTTGTCCCCTTTCAAATTGGCCACTATGGGATCCCTTCTCGCCTACATTTTGGGGGAAGAGGACTGAGGCCATTATAGTATAGGTTAGCCACCAACATAGAGAGGGAGGGGATCCTTTCCACCCTCACTAGAGCAGACCTCACGAGGTGGTTCATCCCTTGTACTAGTTTATCCTTAGCCCCTCTTGAGGCCAATCCACCACAAAGCAGGAGTAGGGTTTTACACCGCAAGGTGGCCCAGACCTGGGTAAACTGTCATGTTCATCTTCTCCCTTGTTCATCAAGCTAGGCTGTGAAGCGACGGGCTGGTAGGCTAGATAGGTCGAGTTCTTCACACATGCCCTAGAGTTCGAACCTTTCTTCGGTCCGCGGAGCCCTGAATATGACAAGTCCCTTTACCCCTTCTTCCTTCACAACGTCTTTGCCGGGATGGTTCCGCCCTTCTCCGAGTACTTCTACGTCATCCTCGAGCACTACAAAATCCGCGCCCTTCACCTTCATCCCAACTCCATTCTCCTCTTGTCCATCTTCGCCATCTACTGCGAGGCATTCAAGGGCATGAGGCCCTTAGTGGCGCTCTTCCGCAACTTCTTCAGCTTGCGGTTCACGGCCCGGACCCAGCGCTCCGCGTGCGTCTCCTTTGTAGATGTGCTCAGCGAAAACACGCTCCTGAAGGCTGTGAAGAAGGTGGAAGGCTTCTGGTAGTGTTGTGTCTTCTTGGACGCTCGTAGCACAGACCCACACCTGGTGCTTCTGGTGGCGCTGCCCAAGCAGTTCCCTAATTGGAGCTCGACAAAGCTCACCGACCCCCGAGCGAAACCCGTCCTTCTGATGGCGTTGCCCAAGGAGTCCCCTGAATGGAGATCCACAAAGCTTACCGACCCCCAAGCGAAGCTGCTAACCGGGGCGATGATCATGAAGGCGTTCCTAGCGCAGCGCCTCGTGCCACTCCAATCGGATTCGAAGCCCTTGTGGATGTACGAAGGCGCGGGGGACGCTATGAGGCTGCACATCGCCGGCCTAATAGGCGAGGAACTAGATGTGGCCTTGATCACCTTGCTTGGCTGTATCCCCGGGGACATTCCCAAGGCCGCCACCCCACTGTACAACCGCGACAACATGGAGGACCTGGTTGCGACCATGCCCACCTTCAATGAGTGGGGGCTTGAGCCACGTGACCACCCTGATTCGCCTGTGGTGATGTCCTTCGGTGACAGCGATGAAGGCAAGGACTCAGAGGAAGCAGAGGATGATGACCTAGGGAAGGCGTCCCCACCATCGCAGCGCCAGCTCCTCCTCGGTCTCGAGGATGATGACGATGCTGACGAGCTCCGTGCCACTGATTCCCCAGGTCCCGCCAGGGCGTCCAGGAGGCCGAACTCTACTCCCTCGACCACGCGGGCGCCTGGCGAGGCGACCCTAAGCGAGGGGTGGAAAGACCCCCTCCTGAAGACTCTCAACACCCCACCGGGGCGGTCAAGAAATAGGCCTTGCCCCGCAAGAGGGACAGCCAACGATCGTGGCGGCCTCCGCCAAGGCGGCCATAGTTTCATCTACGAAGACTCTGAAGGGGACCCCCTCACAACTACGGACAATGGTGTCATATAGGGTCCTGCCGGTGGTCATTCTGACAGCTCCTGGGTTGAGACCACGGCCACGCCGAGGAAAACTAGATGTGGCCTTGATCACCTTGCTTGGCTGTATCCCCGGGGACATTCCCAAGGCCGCCACCCCACTGTACAACCGCGACAACATGGAGGACCTGGTTGCGACCATGCCCACCTTCAATGAGTGGGGGCTTGAGCCACGTGACCACCTTGATTCGCCTGTGGTGATGTCCTTCGGTGACAGCGATGAAGGCAAGGACTCAGAGGAAGCAGAGGATGATGACCTAGGGAAGGCGTCCCCACCATCGCAGCGCCAGCTCCTCCTCGGTCTCGAGGATGATGACGATGCTGACGAGCTCCGTGCCACTGATTCCCCAGGTCCCGCCAGGGCGTCCAGGAGGCCGAACTCTACTCCCTCGACCACGCGGGCGCCTGGCGAGGCGACCCTAAGCGAGGGGTGGAAAGACCCCCTCCTGAAGACTCTCAACACCCCACCGGGGCGGTCAAGAAATAGGCCTTGCCCCGCAAGAGGGACAGCCAACGATCGTGGCGGCCTCCGCCAAGGCGGCCATAGTTTCATCTACGAAGACTCTGAAGGGGACCCCCTCACAACTACGGACAATGGTGTCATATAGGGTCCTGCCGGTGGTCATTCTGACAGCTCCTGGGTTGAGACCACGGCCACGCCGAGGAAAAATGGGGGTGCGTCAGCCTCTGAGGAGGAGTAGAAGATGAAGTGTGCTGCGCCAGATGAGTAAGTATCATCACCTTACCTTCTGGTTGCGCGTTCCTAGTCCGTATGTTCATACAGCCCCTCATCGCTTCGAGCAGAGGTGACGGTGTGGAGAAGAAGAAGACGACTGCCCTTGCAAATGTGTGCTTCACCCTAAAGGCAGTTTCGATGCTTGGCAGCAGCTTTACTGAAAAAGGCTTTCGCCCCGCTTTATATATAAAGCAAACCGCCAAGAGCACACATACACGGACTAGTTCAGAACACACACACCCAAGTCACATAACGAGAAGTACAAAGGTTCTGCTGAGGGCACAGCTCAACAAGGCCAGCGCGCGCCGCCGCGAGCCGGAGGCAGAACCTCCGCAACGGGAGGATGAGCCAGCGGCCACGCTAGTCGGCGACGCACGAACAGGGGGGCGGGGGGACGGGAGGGCAAGGGCAGTCGGCCAGGGGGGGTTCGTCTTCCTCGGCGAGGTCCGCCCAACGGATCTGCGGCAACAGCTCGAGGGAGGACGGGATTGGCCAGGAGGCAGGCGTCGCAGGAGGCGGGGAAGCCGGGTGGGGCTCCGCCGAGGAGCCGGCCGGGGAGGGAACGCCGGCCGCGGCGCCCTCCGGGGGCGGGGACGCGTCGCAAGGGTCGCGAGAGCCCGAGACTTCCATCTGGCAGCAGCTTTGGCGGGCGCAGGGGTGCGCTAGGCCGATCTGGCATCGTTTTCGGGTGCACGGGCACCACTGCACCTGGGCGTGTGGGAGCTCCATCCCCACACGGTGCTTCGCTAGCACCACCGGGAGGGCCGGCCAACAGCGACGTGGCGGCTAGTTACATGGCACCCCCAATAATAGTCGTAGCAGCTTCGGCCATGGACCGGGGGGCAACGCCCCACTCCCCTCCAGGCAGACTCGACTCAGGGTGTGCCGCAGTGCAGCCTCAAGCGGTGCCAACCCCCGGGACTCATCTGGCCAATGCTGTAGTCACCCTAGCCGTGTTGCAGAGGCCAAGTGCGTGGAAGGACCCAGAGCCCCCGGCGCCTCAAGTAGATCATGTCGGGATCTTGTCAGTCGCAGTCCCAGCCAACGCATCGACGCCGCTCCACATCAGGTCCTCGCGCTCATGAAGTGCGGCGCCCTAATCAGGCATGGGGCCCTAGTCAGTGCTTACGGCGTGCTCCATTGGTTTAGGGAGGACCTCCGATATGCCGACAGATGCGTCATCGGGGAGTGTCTGGGGCTCGCCGCAGCACGGCTCCAGGTTGAGACGACAACCAAGGAGGCCTGGAGCCAGGCCGAGGCCGCCACCGCATAGAGCAGGGAAGAAGCTACCAACACAAGAGCGGCTCATGACTATGCATTTGCTGAAGCAGCGGTGGCCGCCAAACATTGTGGCAACGCGGAGGCCAACCTAAGGGTGCTTCAAGAGGAATAGGCCACGTGCACACAGCAACTCTAGCAGCTGGAGGATGACCTCAAGGCTCACGAGGCAAAGCTTGCAGACCATGACTCATCACTGAGGAAGGTGGGCGTCAAACAGGCCACGGACCACGAGTGCCTAGGCAAGCTACAGCAGGAGGTGGCCGAAGCCCAAGAGCCCTACGCGAAGCATGTCTCTGAGGTAAAAGCTCAGCTGGACACCAGGGAGAAGAAGATCCTTGCCGGCGCCAATACGCAGGCGGCAGTGGACCATGTCGCCTTCTCTTCCCTCGGGTTGAGGGCTCACCAATGGCTAAAGTCCATCTGCAGGGAAGGATTCAAAGCTCCACTCACGAAACCCGAAGACATCTATGCAAAGATCTCCTCCATGCTCGTTGTGGAGCTCGAAGGCACCGCTCGAAAGGTGGACGTCATCCTGGAGGAGGAATTTCGCGATGTCTTCTTAGTGGCAGTGCGCGCCTCTTCAGCCACATTTATCTCCGTGACCCTAGCTTTGACTTCGGCATGGTGATAGTCCCTGTCCCTCACAAGTCCCATAGCGTCACGATGGAAACCGTGGAGGGCTATGTGGCCATGGTGCTCGGGAAGTTCACCTGTGACATCGATGGCGGATCTACTAAGGCCGACGCGGGCAGTGGCAATGACGGCGATGGCCCTTCTTCCTAGAGTTTTATACTGCAACAACTGATCATGCCTCGTGGGGGCGTAACACTTTGTTTGAATTTGTGAGCACTTGATGCTTGTAATAACTGTTTGAACTCCATAGTTTCCATCTGGTGCTTGCTTTCATTTCTGCTTGCCTTTGCGCTCTACATAGGCAGGGCACAGAACTGCACATAGCTCGGCCACTATTGGAATGTCAGGTCGCGATACTTGGACAAAGCCAAGGGGCGAGGGGATACGGGACTTGTGATGCTCCCGAGTCGCGATGCTCAGCGGTCCCCCTTGACGCACAAGTGGCCTGCATGAAGGAAATCTGGGCGACGACAAGGTTAACCTAGGGCCCTTCCTACCTTTCTCTTGTCAACCTTCACCTGGGGGTTACGTGAGGAGACGGGACACAAAGGACCTTCATGGGATGACGTGCGCGGGAGCAGGCCCGCGAGCCTGAGCCTGAATCTTTGGGTTTCTCAAGGCTGCTAGGACTGACCCGAGCACATGCGCCGTGTCCAGCTCCCGCTCACGTGAAGCCCAAGGAAAGGCTACGAGCAGTGTCGCTGGAGAGTCGAGCGGCCATCCTCGGGTTAACACTTCCCGTTGGGCGCCCTCTGTTGTTTATCCACCAGCGCGAAGCATGGGGCTTCCACTGGGCATGGGCATGGACAAATTGCGACCATAACCGCCAGCGCTGAGCATGGGGCTTCCACTAGGTGTGGGTAGGAGCTCTGTACTAGAGTCTTTGGGGTGTGTACAGCCATGTTTCGTTTGTACGTGTGGCTAGCATGGAAGAACTTTGAGGAGGTGTTTTTAGATGCTTGTGAGCTAGCGCGGGGCTCATAAGGTCCTACCTTAGGCGGGTTGCGCCTAGCTTTGGCATAGTCACGCTCTTGTGTCACCACTACAAAAAAGACACATCCGTGACATTTTGGGCCCAACGAAATTTAATCTATCATCCTTATGACACTTCTATGATGATAATTGTGACAATACCCGGTATCATCATAGATGTGGTGGGATCCTACTTCTATGAAAAAATATCATGATAGAAAATGGGCTTTTCGTCCTGGGTGGGTCGGAGACGCACCTGCGTGACATTCTTTGGGTCGTCCTATCACACCCTAGCAAGTTCATGCATTAGAGTGTTTGCATCATGTTTTTTCCCAGAAAGATGAAATGGGGATAACAGAAACCCCAGCACCCCCCTTAAACCAACTACGGTTTACTAAAATTGGTTTCAATGAACCCAAAATTCCCTTCACAAAATGTTCTTCATTTCTGGATTGGACTAAAACCCTGGCAAAAATGGTGCACTCTTTTCTAGGACATTCTAGATTTTTTGAATCAAATCATAAGTATTTGAATTTGGACATTTAAATGCTATAAAATATTTTAAATGCTCAAATAATTCTGGAAATAAGTGTGGGCTGTTGGAAATAATCTAAACAGAGCCTATGATTATTTTCAGGATTTTTGTAAGTGCCTAACTATTTTTAATAAAGCCACAAACTTACAGAAAAAATAGAAAAACAAAAACAAAGCAAGCAGAGGCTTACGTGGCGCCCACCTGGCAAGCCCACCTGTCGGCCCAGCCCAGCCACCGCTCCAGCGAGCTGCTTGGCTTGGCCAGGCAGGCAGGCAGGTGCTCGACGCCGGCACCTGCGCGCGCCACGCAGCTGCCCGCCGCCCTGCTTGCTCCCCTCGCAGTGCTGCTGCCCTGGTTCGGTCACACACCTCTCCCCCGAGCATGCAGACACACCTCTCTCTCCCCAGCTCCTCTCCCTCGCTCTCTCGCACCATGGCCGACGCTGCCGTGCCCGCATCACCGTGCTAACCGCGTCCACCGATGTCCCTGTTGTCGGATTTCGGGTGCCGGCAGACCCTTAAGGTTCAAACTCTGGGGTGCGCGCGAAGAATATGTGTTCTACCTCTCCGTCTCGCAAGGACCTAAACTACTGAAAGAACTGCGCAAGAGACACAAGGTTTATACTGGTTCGGGCCACCGTTGTGGTGTAATACCCTACTCCAGTGTGTGGTGGGTGGATTGCCTCTTGGGGCTGATGATGATGAACAATACAAGGAATAACAGCCTCGCGAGGGTCTGCTCTTGGCTGGGCCAATGAACTGCTGGGAGGAGTTCAGCCACCTTTCTCTCTCTCTCTCTATGCTTCCAACTTCTCTATCGAGCCTCCCCTTCCTTTTTTCCAACCCCGTTGCTCTGTGGGCGGCTGGTCCTATTTATAGAGGCCCTGGTCCTCTTCCCAAATATTGAGCGGGAAGGGAGCCAACAATGGCGGGCTAATTTGAAGGGGGACAGCAAGTATCAGCTATCCTGACAAAAGTAGTCTTCGCTTGCACAAAGCTCTGGTGATGACGCCGTCTTGGGCTCCACGGTGACCTCCCTCTCGTAGTCCTCCTGGTCTTGGTCTCATTGCACCAAAATGGCAACCTTTGCCTGATGCCTCGGTACTCCGCGGCTGCGCTTGCTCCCTTTGCACCAAAGAGGAAAGGAGGACGCTGCACGGGCTGGCACCCGCCTGGCGCCCTGAGTCGTCATGGCTTGCGTCACGGGCACCTCGCGAGGTACCCCGCCTTGATTTCTCCGCCTGCTCATGAGCCAGCCTGACGAGGCCGCGCCTGAGGAAGCTCCACGTCATGCGCCCCGTGAGGCTTGGCCCCTCGTGAGGGTCTTGAGTCTTGTGTTGGTGAAGATGGGCCGTGCCGGGCCTCCTTTGAGCCACGCCGCAGGCCGCAGGCAGGCAAGTCTGGGGACCCCCGTTCCCAGAACGCCGACAGTAGCCCCCGGGCCCAAGGCGCGCCCGGACTTGGCCGTGCAGGGAGGCGGAAGGGCAAGTGCGAAGCGCCACGGGCCCTAACAGCCTGTGGCCTTGGGCGCCGCGTGGCGGTTGATTGGACGTGGGCATCTCCACTTCCCCATGGCGCCTCGGTAACTGCACGGATTGGACAAGTACCTGCATGCAAAGCGGGTCATAATTACCTGTGATCGTGGGGGCCGTTGGTTGGCCATTGAGGGCTGGGAGGCCAAGCTCAAGAAGCGCCGCGGCCGCCTGGGTGCGCTGGGGAAGGAGTTGGAGGTGACGAAGGTCGAGCTGGACAGCAAGGCCCAGGTTCTTGCCGAGGATCGCGTGGCCTTCGCAGATATGGAGAAGAAGGCTCGTGCTTCGCTGAAGATGCTCTACGCCAGTGGCCTGGAGAGCCCGCTGGCCGGCGCCGAGGACGGCCCCGCCAAGCTGCTTCCCTTCCTGGTTCGTGCTCTTGAGGATGTCACCCTTGGCCTTGGCCCCACGGCCGAGGCCGAGGCGCGTGTCCTGTCTTCTGCTACGCTGACGCGAGTCTTCACCCACATCTACCTTCGCGACCCCAGCGCCGACCTCGACAGCCTGTTGGAGCCAGTAAGCGGTGAGGGTGCTGCCGCCGCTGCCGAGGCCATGAAGGGTCGCGCGGAGGCTCTGCTGGGGAAGTTCCGGGCCTTCAGTACCAAGTCGAAGCAGGCTGCTGCCGGTCCTGCTACTCCATGAGGCGGGGCCAGCCGCGCTGCTCTACCACCGCCGAGTGACTCCGCTACTGCTCCTACCCTGCTTTTAATTCCTGCACATGCATCATGCCTCGGGGAGGCGTTTAAACTCGCGTTTGGTATTGAGACGACAGTATGGACTGTAATATTTGCTTTTAAATTCCTTGAATTTTATGCTTTTCTTCCCTACTTGCTTGTGTTCTACGCCGGCAGAGCCCGGCCCCGCGCGTGCCTCACCCAGCATTAGCCCCGACCGAAAACTAGGACGGGACCAAAGGAGTGAGGGGCTACGGAGACAGTTAGGCTCCTGAGTCGCGATGCTCAGGAGTCCCCCTTGCGCACGAACAACAAGTAGGGAGGTGTGATGTAGGTGGATCTTCTGTTTTACATCTGCAGAGCCTGACTCTACGCGTACCTCACCCAGCATTAGCCCCGACCGGAAACCAGGACGGGACCAAAGGAGTGAGGGGCTACGGAGCCAGTTAGGCTCGTGAGTCGCGATGCTCAGGAGTCCCCCTTGACGTGCAAACAGCAAGTGATGAGGTGAGATGCAAGTGGGGCCACCGTTCTACGTCTGCAGAGCCCGACTCCGCGCGTACCTCACCCAGCATTAGCCCCGACCGGAAACCAGGACGGGACCAAAGGAGTCAGGGGCTACGGAGCTAGTTAGGCTGCTGAGTCGCGATGCTCAAGAGTCCCCCTTGACGCGCATACAGCAAGTGATGAGGTGAGATGCAAGTGGGGCCACCGTTCTATGTCTGCAGAGCCCGGCCCCGCGCGTGCCTCACCCAGCACTAGCCTTTCGGAACTAAGGAGTGAGGGGCTACGGGACCAGTTAGGCCCCTGAGTCACAATGCTCAGGGGTCCCCCTTGACGCTCAAACGGCCTTCATACCTTGGCTCTGCTCGGGGAGAGACGCGCGGCGAACCAGGCCCGAGGGGCCTGGCTGGGTGGCGTACGTCTGGGCGTGACCCGGGCGCAGCCCCCGTGCCCAGCCCTCTCGCGCGGCGCTCCTGAGGGGAGGCGTTGCGATGAGGCCAGACACTAAGCTCTAGGCTCCCTGAGGTTGATGCGGCCCGGTGGCCACCCTCAATTGTTTATCACCAGCGCGGAGCATAGCGCTTCCGCATGTGTACGGGCATCGCCGCTCCTCGGCAGTGTCGTCAGCCAGCGCGGAGCATGGTGCTTCCACTGGTACGTGGGAGGGGGCTCCCCTCCGGGAGGAGCCCCCGGGGCATGTACAGCCCCGCCCTGACGCGTGGCCGGCACGGTAGGGCTAGGTGAGGTGTATCTAGGCACCCGTGAGCCAGCGCGGGACTCACGGGGCCCTACCTCTAGGCGGGTTGCACCTGGCACTGGGCCTTATCTTGTGTTGTGTTCCTGCAAATTTGGTTAGATGCCGACACTCTACGTCCTCGGGTCCCGGCCCTCGAGCATGTCTCAGCCGTCGCTGGTATGCCAGGTCGCGATGCCGTGGACATGCCCAGAGGGTGAGGGCTGGAGAGCCAGTAAGAGCCCTGAGTCGCGATGCTCAGGTACCCCCCCTTTAACGTGCAAGTGGTCGACATGGAGAAGAAGAGGTGCCGTGGACAGGCATCAAGTAATCAAGCATGACGGGCGAATGCATAGCCGGAAATAAACGCAAGGGAGATACATGCCGCTGGGCCTGGCCCAAGCGACTTCGGGATGACGCAGCCCGAGGGGCGCCCCCAACAAAGCAAGCTAACGACATGAAATAAAAGGGATAAATACCGCAGGGACGGACCCATGCGGCCTGGGAAGATGCAGCCCTGGGAGGGCACTCCCAGCTTGAAATGAAACTTGTAAGATGTCACCTGAAGGTGTTGAGGGCAAAGGGGTGTTGGTGCAGCAGACTCGGCGGGCTGCGGAAGCCGATCCTCACGAGCCCCTAGGCCCAGGGGGCTCGGGTGGCTCCGGAGGCACTGGTAGCTCTTCGCGAATCATCTCTATCTCTGCCAAGGCTGCGGATCGCCTGTCTTCTTGAGCCTCCATGATGCCCCTCATGAGGCTCTGGCGCGTTGCAGCCGCGCTCGGCAAGCCGTAAGGCATGCGAACGTAGCTGTGGGGCGGACCCCCGCAGCACCCCACTCGCGAGGGCCAGAGGCGCTCCATCGTAGCGACTTGGTTGAGCCCTGGTACGTCGATGCAGACGTGCAGCCTACCATCCTCGCCTGGTTGGAGAGCCACAGCCGGTAGACGGCGGCAACCCCTCATGATTCTTGATTCCTGTAGTTCTTGAATGGCCTTGTCAACGAACTCCTGCGGTTCTGACCTTCCTTGCCTTGCTCCTTCTTGAGGGAAATGTGCTTCGTAACAAGCCTCCATGTGGTGCCCAAGCGCCTCCCTCGTGACCTTGGCCAGGTCGGTGGCCCTCCCGGGGAGAGCCCCCGAGCCCTGCCTGAGGAGGGCGCCAGGCGCGCTTTCCTATGCGATGGAAGGAGGTTCCCCCTGGGCAGATGTGGGCCCTGAGAGGCCCGCCTCCCAAGGGGCTGGTCCGGACGATGTCTTCTTCTTCTTGGGGGTGGTCTCGGGAAGCCTCCTGCTTCGGCGATCTAGGTCTTCCAGTGATGCGGCCTGAAAGGCTCGCTCTAGGGAACACACTGCATCCTTCTCACAGGACACCGTGATGACTCCGCCACTCCCTGGCATCTTGAGCCATGGTGAGTTACGACCATGAACTTGGCCAGCGCTCCCAGTTCTGGCCTTGCCTGTCATGTATTTGCCTCCATGCATCATGTCTAAATTTTTATGAAACTTTGAAATGGGGGCTGATAAACCCTAGAAGCAAATGAAATTCAACTAGGGTCCAAATAAATTCATTTTCACTGAACCCAAAATGCCCTTCTAAAATGTTCATCATCTTTGCCTTGGTCCAGAACCCCTGACAAAAATGGTGCACATTTTACTAGGACAACAGAGGGTCACTGAATTAAATCATATAATACTTGCATTTGGGCATTTAAATGCTATAGAATATTTCAAATGCCCTAATATTCATGAACTAAAATGTTTGCTGTAGGATATATCCCCAACAGTGGTCATGAGCAGTTTCATGAATTTTGGGATTGTTTCAATATTTTAAATAAAGCCACAAAGTTGTAGAATAATAGAAAATAGGAAATAATAAAAAGAGAGGAACCTACCTGGCAAAGCCACCTGGCCTGGTACTGTAGTGGCCCAGCTCCTCCAGCCGGCCCAGCCCACCTGGCTAGTGCCAGTCGTCTTCAACCTCTGCCAGTAGGCAGAGGCGAAGGCGGGCACGACGCGCGCTGAGGCTGCCACCTGCTCCCTGCCTGCCTCACGCCGCTGAGGCTCTCTCCCAACGCCACGGAGACGGCCACAGACCCCCCCCCTCTTTCTCTGGGTATCTCTCCCTCTCGTTCCTCCTCATGAACGAGCCGGCCATGAGCACACCGCCGCCGTTCGGCGTACCCAAGGCCACCGACCACCCCTCGCCCTGCCGCTGAGCCTAGGTGCTCCGCCGCGTCTGCCTTGCCCTCTCCACCGAGATACGCGACGCCCGGAGGCCCTGCTTCGTCGCCACCGTCGTCGTCTTCACCGACGGGCACCGATGATCGCCGGCTCCGATTCGGCGCATCCAGAGCTTCCCCGACTTCGCCATCTTCCTCGCTAGCCCCCCCCCCCCCCCCCCCCGTGAGCTCTCCTACATTCCCCCCTCTCCGTTTTTCCCCTCGAGCGCTATAGCTATCGCCTCACCTGCAACCGAACGCCGGCGCCGCCCCGAGCTCGTCTCCAGCGAGCTCTGGCCGTCCCTGCTGCCACCAGTTGCCGTGCTAGATGCGGGTGAGCTCCAGCTCCCCGTAGCTACCCTCGGCTGCTTGTTTGGGCGTCGGGTGAGTGAACCCGAGCCCCTCCGCCGCGGCTTATGGTCGCCGGCGTTTAGCCGTCGGTTAAATGCGTCGTTAGGCACTAATTACCCACCTTAATTACCCCCCTGACCCACTTACATACAGGCCCCACCCGTTAATTAACCACAGGGATATTCCCTGTTAAATTTAAGCTAATGGCCGTGGCCCCACCGGTATGTTTGACCTTGCCACCTCAGCGTTGACAGACCCCACTAGTCAGCCTCTGCTGCTGCCACTGTTACACTGACATGCGGGATCCACTAGTCAAGGTTGACCTGGGTCAGCGCTGCTGACCTGCTGGCGCAGGCATGACACAGTGCTGATGTAGTAATTGACTTTTGGGTTTTAAATAAATCAGGAAATTCCAGAAATAGCCAAAACTTCTAAAAATCATAGAAAATCAACCGTAACTCCAAATGAAATAATTTATATATGAAAAATTATCAGAAAAATCCAATTTTTCCATCTGTACAAGTTTCATGCATGTTAGAACACTTTAACCTTGCTGTTTAGGTGAAACAAGTTATTGCACTAATATCACTTCATAAAATGGGTTTGCATTTGAATCTTTGGTTCAAATGGACTCCTTTCAACATGTTCTAGCTTGCATTAGCCCAAAACACATTCATGTTGCCATGTCATAGCATGCATCATATTGTTGCATATCGTCATGTGTTAATTGTGTTCTTTCTCAGTTGTCGTTGTTTGTTCCCTCTTAGTAGACGATGTTTCCGATGACGTGATCGATGACACTGATGAAGAGTTATATTATCTTCAGAAGTGCCAGGCAAGCAAAACCCCCTTGTTCATTCCGATACAATCCCACTCTCTCGCTCCTGCTCTCTTTTACTGCATTAGGACAACACCGATTCAACTGTTACATTCTGCGGTAGTTGAACCCCTTTCCTCTGCATGACCTGTCATTGCCACAGTAAATAGATGAAACCCACTAGCATGAGTAGGAGTTGTTTGAGCCTTGATGTGCCTACTCATTCATGCTTGTTGTCATGCCTGCTACTGCTTAGAGTTGAGTCAGGTCTGATTCATCGGGAATGAATTGGAACATGGTGAACATGTCCTACCGTTGAGAGCTAAGTGTGTGAACACGATTTGGTAAAGGTAGCGGTGAGAGGACATGTAGGAGTACATGGTGGGTTGTCTCATTGCAGCCGTTCTTAGGAACTGAGTTCTGTGTTTGTGATCCATGAACAGTTACTACCACACATTTGGTTCCTGTAACTCGGCCCCTCTCAGCTTATTAATCAACTTGATCTCTGTCCAGGAGTTACAACTAGTTTCTGGTGTTTGTAAGTAGTGTTAGTAGTCTACCAAGTGGCACCCGGTACAGGTGGGCTTGGGACAGACTAGGCACAGTGGCACGGTGTACCAAGTGGCACCCGGATGGTGGGCTTGGGAACCCTGCACACATCGTTTGGGGCCGTGAGTGACACCCCGGCCGGATCTCCTTGCGGATGGAACCCGAATGGGCAATAAACCTGGACTAGAGACTTGTTGGTTAGTCAGGTCGTGGCCGACTCCCTCGCCCGGCTTCCGCTTGAAGGTTGCCGAGGTACATGACGTGTATAAGGCGATAAGTGGCGAGAGCGTGTGTGAAGAAGTACACCCCTGCAGGGTTATCATTATCTATTCGAATAGCCGCATTCCTCGGATATGGAAACTTGGACCCCTTGCATAGTTCATAGACAAGTGAAAGTGGATACTCTAAAATGCGCAAGATAAGTTGTGACGCCCGGGTAATTAAGTTACAGCAATCCTCACTAATGATGCCACGTCACCTATGTTACTGTAGTTAATCTCCGGTTAAATCAAAACGGTTTCGAAATTCAATTCAAAATTATGATGGTAATAAAAGTTTTCAAAAAATAATCAAACTAAAATGTTCGAGGGTTGTCAAATATTACAAGGTTAATTATGGTGGGGTGCACAAATTTTTATAAAGTGTCTGAATATTTTAAAATGAAATAAAATAGAAGAGAAAATAAATTAAGAAAAGAAAAATAAAACAAAGGGCAGGGAAAAAAACCCCCCTGGCCAAACTGGGCCAAGCACACCTGGCCCAGCCGGCCAGCCCCTTGCCTGGCCCACCCCCCCCACTCCCATACCCCCCCCCCCCGGTCGGCGGAAACCCTAGCCGACACCCCATTCCCCCCCGATCCCCTTCTCCTCCCTCCCTCGCCGATCTTGGATCAGGATCCTCCCGATCCCGTCGCCCCCGACGCCGGCGCCCCACCCCACCGGCGCTCGTCCTCCTCCCCTCCTCCCCGACCGGCCGCGCAGGACGCCCGAAGCGGAAACCCTAGCCGACACCCCATTCCCCCCCGATCCCCTTCTCCTCCCTCCCTCGCCGATCTGGATCAGGATCCTCCCGATCCCGTCGCCCCCGACGCCGGCGCCCCCCCCCCCCGGCGCCCCTCCCCCTCCCCCCCCCCCGCCCGGCCCCGCAGGACGCCCGAACTCCCCCCCTCGTCGCCTCGGGACCGTCCCCGACTCCCACCTCGCCGGATCCGCATCGCCGGACGGCCTCCGCCTCGACCTCCCCGTCGCCGGACCCCCCCCATCACCGGACTGCTCCTCTATGGCGTCGTCGCCGTCTTCCTCCTCAACCCCCGCTCCCCAGACTCTACGCACCCCGGTGAGGCCCTCGGCCTCCTCTCCCCTCTCCGCCGCACGGTCGCGCCCGCCTCGTCTCAGGTCGGACGAGCCCCATGGCTCTGCCCCCCCACCCCCCCGCCGCCTGGAGCTCTGCTCCCGCACGCGCCCCCGCACAGCCCCGTGCCTCCCCTCTCGCTCGCCCGCGCCGGGGCGCACCCCCTGGCTGCGGCCTTTGCACGCACGCTCCGCCGTGCCCGTCAGCTTCGACCACCGCAGCACGCCGTGCCCCGCCTCCCGCCTCTCCCCCCGCTGCGTTGCCGCGCCGGCGTGCCCTCAAGCCCGCACGCGCCCCCACTTTCCTCCTCCCCGTGCGCGCACGACCGCAGCGGCCGTCGTGCCCGCCTGCCTTCGCATCGCCCGCCACTGTTGCGGCAGCTGCTACCTCTGCCGCACCCCCCCGCTGCCCAGCATCGCCGGCGCCGCCCCATTCCGGCCACCCTCGCCGCTGCCGCTGTCGTCCCAGGCGGCCGGGCTTGCCGTGCCCGTGGCCGGCGCCCCCCTGCCCATCTGGGCATTTGCCAATCGGGCTGGGTGCCTGCGCCCGTAACCCGCGCGCCCGAATCGCTGTGGCCCCTTGGGCCACTGACATGTGGGGCCCGGCCCCAGAACGTTTATTAAAAAAAAGAGAAGAAAAATTTAAATAATAATAATAAAAAATAAAATAATTAATTAATTAATTAATTAATTAATTAGATTAACCTAATCACTAATTAACCTAATTAACTGTTAGTTAATTAAAACAGAGTATGACGATCGGGACCCACACGTCAGTTGACTGCTGACGTCATGCTGACGTCATGATGACGTCAGCAGACACTATTCTGGATAATGTTGATTAAATTAAATAAATAAATCCTAAAAATGATTTAAATCTTTTAAAATAATATAAAATAATCCGTAGCTCGGATGGAAAAACTTTGTACATGAAAGTTGCTCAGAGCGACAAGACGATTCCGGATACGCAGCCCGTTCGTCCGCCATGCATACCTAGCATAGCGAACACGCAACTTTCTCCCCTCCGGCTCCTCCGCCTGAAAACGCGAAACACCGGGGATAATTTCCCGGATGTTCCCCCCCTTCACCGATACCACCTCGTACCGTGTTAGGGCACACCTAGCATCGCGCTTGGCCATGTCATGCATCGTTATGCATCTGTTTGCATTATATTCATTATTTCTTCCCCCTCTTCTCTTCGGTAGACCACGAGACCGACGTCGCTGCTGGGGCCCAGACCGACTACCCTGTTGACGACTCCTCTCTCTTGCCAGAGCAACCAGGCAAGCCCCCCCTTTGATCACCAGATATCGCCTACTCTTCTCTATACTGTTTGCATTAGAGTAGTGTAGCATGTTACTGCTTCCCGTTAATCCTATACTGATGCATAGCCTGTCCTTGCTACTACTGTTGTTACCTTTACCTGCAATCCTAATGCTTAGTATAGGATGCTAGTTTATCATCAGTGGCCCTACATCCTTGTCCGTCTGCCATGCTATACTATCGGGCCGTGATCACTCGGGAGTTGATCACGGGTATATACTATATACTTTATACATGATACATGTGGTGACTAAAGACGGGTCGGCTTGAGGAGCACCCGCGAGTGGATCTTTGAGGCGGAGCGACAGGGCAGGTTCCGACCACCTAGGAGAGAGGTGGGCCTGGCCCTGGTCGACGTTCGCGGATACTTAACACGCTTAACGAGATCTGGGTATTTGATCTGAGTCTGGCCATTTGGTCTATACGCACTAACCATCTACGCGGGAGTAGTTATGGGTATCCCGGCGTCGTGGTATCAGCCGAAGCCTTCTTGACGTCAGCGACGGAGCGGCGCGCGCTGGATTGGACTGGAACGCCACTAGGCTAGGTCTGCTTCCGGCCGCCCACGCAACGTGCAGGTGTGCTAAGGGCGATGGGCCCAGACCCCTGGGCGCTTAGGTTTAGACCGGCGTGCTGACCTCTCTGTTGGTCTAGGTGGGGCTGCGACGTGTTGATCTTCCGAGGCCGGGCATGACCCAGGAAAGTGTGTCCGGCCAAATGGGATCGAGCGTGTTGGGGTATGTGGTGCACCCCTGCAGGGAAGTTAATCTATTCGAATAGCCGTGATCTTCGGTAACAGGACGTTTGGAGTTGTACCTTGACCTTATGACAACTAGAACCGGATACTTAATAAAACACACCCTTCCAAGTGCCAGATACAACCGGTGGTCGCTCTCTCTCAGGGATACGAGGAGGGGATCGCCGGGTAGGATTATTGCTATGCGATGATACTTGGAGGATTGCAGTCTACTCCCTTCTACATGCTGCAAGACGGAGGCTGCCAGAAGCGTAGTTTTCGAAAGGATTAGCTATCCCCCTCTTATTCTGGCTTTCTGCAGTTCAGTCCACCGATATGGCCCTTTACACATTTACCCATGCATATGTAGTGTAGCTTCTTGCTTGCGAGTACTTTGGATGAGTACTCACGGTTGCTTTCTCCTTCTTTCCCTCTATCCCTTCTACCTGGTTGTCGCAACCAGATGTTGGATCCCAGGAGCCAGACGCCACCGTCGACGACGACTCCTACTACACCGGAAGTGCCTACTACTACGTGATGCCCGCTGACGACGACCAGGAGTAGTTAGGAGGATCCCAGGCAGGAGGCCTGCGCCTCTTTCGATCTGTATCCCAGTTTGTGCTAGCCATCTTATGGCAACTTGTTTAACTTATGTCTGTACTCAGATATTGTTGCTTCCGCTGACTCGTCTATGATCGAGCTCTTGTATTCGAGCCCTCGAGGACCCTGGCTTGTAATATGATGCTTGTATGACTTATTTTATTTATAGAGTTGTGTTGTGATATCTTCCCGTGAGTCCCTGATCTTGATCGTACACGTTTGCGTGCATGATTAGTGTATGATTAAAGCGGGGGCGTCACAAGTTGGTATCAGATCCGACTGCCTGTAGGAACCCTCCTTCCACACTCCGTGGCCGAAGTCGAGTCTAGACATTGCAAAAACTTTTACTAACTTGGCTGTGTGCCTTACGGGCCCACGTCGCCATCGGGTGGTACTAGGATCTTTTACTCCTCGACCTTTACTCTGGGACTCTGAACTCTCTTCCACTCGGGTTAAACGAATTTACTAACTCTGACACTAGAATCCTGTTACGACGTTCACCCCAAAGTTGGATAAGCCCTAGTTATTCTTTAGAGTAGTACTTGAACATTATCCACATTGTCATTTGACTCCTGTGAAAACAACTTTGTTTTCAGATGGAACCCACGAGGCAGGTCGTGCGCCACACGATGGCCATTGGTGCCTCAGGATCACCTGCTGTGTTGGCTGAGATGATGACATATCTGGGTTATCGCAGGCACCCTGAGTACACCGTCTATGAGGAGTATCAGGACTTCAACCAGGAGCAGTACCGTGCCATCGTCCACCTCTACTCTCGGAGAGTATGACTCCACTACCGTGTTGCACACTGCTCATGGTGTTGGAGTGACTATCGATATGGCGGTCCACGATGCTGCTTATGCTGCTCTGACACGTCTCCGTGGAGATCACAGGAGTTGGACACCTCCCCCTTCAGGCACATTGCTATCGCATCCGATGTTGGTGCGGAGGGATACTACACTGCTGCCTACTCCACTGTCACCCGAGAGCCATTCTACCATCAGAACCTGGTTCTGCATGCTGATGGGCTGGATAGAGCTAACCGAGCTCTTCGCCACGAGTTGTACACCACCCGTCAGCACCTGTATAGTGCGCTGACGCTGTTGCACCCCTCTGTCCGCTCTGGTGATCTGTCGCGTTCTGCGATCTACCCTGCCAGGACCGTGATGCCCTAGGGCGCCGGCTGGCCAGATGTGGGAGGCTACTCTCCTGCACTTGGTCCTCTCCTGCCACCTGTGCATCGGGTTCCGCACCAGAGTATCCGCGGACCCCAGGCTACTCGCGTGGAGGTCTTCCCTTCGCGTCATTACCAGCTGTCGGGCTACACCTACCTCCGCAGTACCGCATGGGACTGACGTAGACTTGCTTATTAGGGTTAGATGCATTCGCCGCGAGCCTGTGTGCCGCCTATGATGTCTTAGCCTTTGTACTGAACACTGTGTGACGAACTCTATGCATGATCTCTTTTGTAAGATATGCCGACTACTATGTAGGTATCTATCGTGCTGCTTTCGTTGTGCATGTTTCATCATGAATGATTCTTGTTTTTACAATTCCTCAATGCTGAACTACCCCTGTTAAATATTAGCAGGATGGTTAGACCAGGTGGTCGTGGTCGTGGTGGCAACGCCCCACCACCGCCTGAGTACATGGCTGGTATGATCCAACAGCTTGAGATGAATCGCCAGTTCATGGAGAATATGATGGCTCAGTTTCCTCGCCCCAATATGAACCAGCAGCCAACCCCAGTAACTCTGCAGGATTTCATGCGCCTGAACCCAACTGTGTACCGCAGCTCAACTCAGCCTCTGGATGCTGATGACTGGCTCCGTGACATCACCTATGAGATGGAGTCTGCTGATGTAGCCCCTGCCAGCTATGTCACCTTTGCTTCCTTCTTCCTGAAGGGACCCGCAGCTCAATGGTGGGACAGCCACAGGCGTACTCTGCCAGCTGGAACAATCATCACCTGGCCAGACTTCCAAGCTGCCTTCCGTGCTCGCTTCATTCCTCAGGGAGTTATGGACCGGAAGAAGCGTGAGTTCCGCAACCTCACCCAAGGCAACAAAACTGTGGAAGCTTATCAGCGGGAGTTTCTGGACTTGTCCCGCTATGCTGAAGAGGACATTGCAACTGATGCACGCAGACAGGAGAAGTTCCGGGATGGCCTTCAAGCTGACATCAAGCTCGCACTTCTAGTGCATGATTTTGCTGATTTCGCCACTCTGGTGAACAAAGCCATCAATGTCGAAACTGGTCTGCAGGAATACCAGAGCTCTCACAGGCGCAACCGTGACACGGGCTCATCTTCGGGCCCGTCCTCGCAGAAGCGCAAGATATGGATTCCCAATAGCTTGTACCAGCCGGATGCACCTACCCCAAGGCAGACCTATGCTGCACCTCGTCTGCCTACTCCTCCGACTAGGCGGCCAAGACTCCCAAGCTCCACCACCACAAGCTCCTGTTCCCACTCCCAATAATGGGTTGTGCTTCAGGTGTGGACACAGGGCATCGTGCTAGGGGATAGCAACAGAACCCGAATACAACTGGCCCTTTCCAGCAACTGGCCGTGGAAGCAACCAGCCCGCAACAACAATGCCAAGTCTTATGGTCGTGTTCATGCCAACCACGTTGATCTGAGCGAAGCTCAAGACCAGCCTGCTACTGTGATGGGTACCCTCCTCGTAAATTCAGTACCAGCATCCGTTTTATTTGATACAGGTGCATCGCATTCATTCATGTCAGAAGGTTTTGCATGCTTGCACGACATTAAATGTGAGGACATGGATGCTTCACTATTAGTACACACCCCTGCGGGCATGTCGAACCTCCATGATTTGCAACGACGTCCCTGTAGAAATCGAAGGACTGGAATTCCTTGTCTCTCCCATCGTACTGAAGTCCTGTAGCATTGATCTCATTCTGGGAATGAATTGGTTAAAAGCGCATACTGCTTCTATAGTTTGCGCCACTAAGGTCGTCCATTTGCTACACCCTTCTGATGAAATAATAGCTCAAGCTCATCTAGTTCAAAACGCCGAGGCACGGCTTTATGCCTTGAATGCGTTGAACGCTGCACCACTCGAGGGCATTGAAAACGTTCCCGTCGTTCGTGAATTCCAAGATGTATTCCCAGAAGAACTTCCAGGGATTCCCCCTGCTAGAGCTGTCGAATTCATCATCGACTTGAAACCCGGCACTACCCCTATAGCTAAACGACCCTACAAGATGCCGCCGCATGACTCATTGAGCTTAAGGAGGAAATCGACAAATCTCTTGTCAAAGGTTTCATTCGCCCAAGTTGCTCTCCTTGGGGAGCACCTTCTCTCTTTGTTAAGAAGAAGGATGGGACAAACCGATTAGTCCAAGACTACCGTCCTATAAACCAAGCTACCATTCAGAATAAATACCCTCTTCCTCGGATCAATGATCTTTATGATCAACTGGCTGGTCATCAGTGTTCTCCAAACTCGACTTGAGGTTGGGTTACCACCAGATCCGTGTTCGTGAAGAGGACATCCCAAAAACCGCCTTCGTGACTCGGTATGGGTCATATGAGTACACCGTCATGTCATTCGGCTTAACGAATGCTCCCGCCACCTTCTCTCGTCTGATGAATTATATATTCATGGATTACCTCGACAAGTTCGTCGTGGTTTATCTGGACGATATCCTTGTATTTTCCAAGAACGAGGAAGAACATGCTGGACATCTGCGTCTTGTGCTAGAGAAGCTTCGAGAACATCAACTGTATGCTAAGTATTCCAAGTGTGAATTCTGGCTCCCCGAAGTAACCTATCTTGGGCATGTCATCTCCAAGGATTGGTATTGCCGTCAACCCTGAACGAGTTCAGGCTATTCTCGATTGGACTCCTCCGAAGAATGTGAAGCAAGTCCGAAGTTTTCTCGGTCTCGCCAGCTATTGCCGTCGATTCGTCGAGAACTTCTCCAAGATTGCCAGGCCTCTGACTAATTTGTTGCATAAGGGTGTCAAGTTCGACTGGACAGACAAGTGTCAGGAAAGTTTCCAGGCGCTCAAAGACAAGTTGACTTCTGCCCCCGTGCTTGCACCACCTGATACTAAGAAGGACTTCGTCATTTACTGCGACGCTTCCCGCCAAGGATTAGGCTGTGTCCTAATGCAGGAGCGCAGAGTGATTGCTTATGCCTCTCGTCAATTGCGCCCTCACGAAGAAAACTACCCGGTTCACGACCTCGAGCTTGCTGCTGTCATTCATGCACTGAAGCAGTGGCGACATTACCTTCTCGGTAATCGTTGCGAGATCTTCACCGACCATCAAAGTCTGAAGTATCTGTTTACTCAGCCAGATTTGAACCTACGCCAGCAAAGATGGATGGAGACTGTTGCAGACTTTGACGTGGATATATCATATACCCCCGGCAAGGCTAATGTGATGGCTGATGCCTTGAGCCGCAAGTCTTACTGCAACACCTCCAGGTTCATAAAGTTCAGCCCTCGCTTACCGAAGAATTTAGAAGCTGAACCTCCATATTGTTCCTCCGGATCACTCGCTCCCCCTCCCGAAGGTCCCCAAACAGAACCTCCATGTTGTTCCAAGGGTTCTCTCAATACCCTGGTTGCGAAACCAGATCTTGTGGACACCATCAAATGGATACAGAAATGTGACGATGAAGTCCTCAAGATTAAGCGCGACCTCAAAAGGGGAAAGCCCTCATTCTTCACGATCGCCGACGATGGCGCCTTGTATTTCAAAGGCCGCTTAGTGGTACCATGTTCGAAGAAAAACCTGGATAAGACTAAAAGGGTTATGCAAGAAGCCATGATACGCCTCTGTCCATCCATCCTGGTAGTACAAAGATGTACCAGGATATTCGTCAAAGATTCTGGTGGTCTAATATGAAGCAGGACATTGCTCGTTATGTTGCTGAGTGACGTTTGTCGCCGAATCAAAGCAGAGCATCAAAGGCCTGCTGGAACTCTGCAACCTATCTCTATTCCTGAATGGAAATGGGACCATGTTGAAATGGACTTCGTCACTGGATTTCCCAAATCGCAGAAAGGTAATGATGCTATTCTTGTCGTCATTGACCGGCTTTCTAAAGTTGCACATTTTCTGGCGGTCAAAGAGACAATCACTGCTAGTCAGCTTGCTACTCTCTACATGTCCAGAATTGTTTCACTTCACGGTATTCCACTGGTTATCAGTTCAGACCGTGGCAGCTTATTCACTTCAAGGTTTTGGGCGAGTTTCCAAGAAGCTATGGGGACTCATCTGTCGTTCAGTACTGCGTTCCATCCTCAGTCGCAAGGAACAGTTGAACGTGTCAACCAAGTTCTCGAAGACATGCTTCGAGCTTGTGTAATCTCATTCGGCAAGAAATGGGAGGAATCTCTTCCATATGCCGAGTTCTCTTATAATAATAGCTATCAAGCTAGTCTGAAGATGTCCCCCTTCGAAGTGCTATATGGACGAAAGTGTCGAACCCCTCTGAACTGGTCAGAAACTGGGGAACGTCCACTCTTCGGTCTGGATCTTATCCAGCAGGCCGAAGAACAAGTTCGCATTATTCGCGAGAATCTCAAGACTGCTCAGTCACGTCAGAAAAGTCAGTATGACCGTCATCACCAAGACATGGTCTATCAACCTGGCGAAAAGGCTTATCTTCGAGTTACACCAATGAAGGGTGCTCACCGCTTCGGGATCAAGGGCAAACTAGCTCCTCGCTATATCGGTCCCTTCCCTATTCTCGAAAGGCGTGGAAAGGTGGCATATCAACTGGAGCTTCCACCGAACCTTTCTCAGGTTCACGATGTGTTCCACGTGTCACAACTCCGACGCTGCTTCAAGGACCCAATCCGAGCAGTGGACCATGAAGTGCTCGAATTGCAACAGGACCTCTCCTATAAAGAGCATCCGGTCCGCATTCTCGACCAAGCTGAACGCCGCACACGGCAGAAGGCGATCAAGTTCCTCAAGGTCCAGTGGTCGAATCACTCTGAAGACGAAGCCACCTGGGAACGCAAGGATCGTCTTCGTGATGAATCCCCCGCACTGTTTCCTTCTACCTCCTAAATCTCGGGACGAGATTTCTTGTAGTGGAGGAGAATTGTGACGCCCGGGTAATTAAGCTACAGTAATCCTCACTAATGATGCCACGTCACCTCTGTCACTGTACTTAATCTCGGGTTAAATCAAAACGGTTTCGAAATTCAATTCAAAATTATGATGGTAATAAAAGTTTTCAAAAAATAATCAAACTAAAATGTTCGGGGGTTGTCAAATATTACAAGGTTAATTATGGTGGGGTGCACACATTTTTATAAAGTGTCTGAATATTTTAAAATGAAATAAAACAGAAGAGAAAATAAATTAAGAAAAGAAAAATAAAACAAAGGAGAGGAAACCCCCCCCTGGCCAAACTGGGCCAAGCCCACCTGGCCCAGCCGGCCAGCCCCTGGCCCGGCCCACCCCCTCACTCCCATAACCCCCCCGGTCGGCGGAAACCCTAGCCGACCCCCATTCCCCCCCGATCCCCTTCTCCTCCCTCCCCCGCCGATCTGGATCGGGATCCGCCCGATC
Source organism: Triticum urartu (assembly GCF_003073215.2). Classification (NCBI taxonomy): domain Eukaryota; kingdom Viridiplantae; phylum Streptophyta; class Magnoliopsida; order Poales; family Poaceae; genus Triticum; species Triticum urartu. Next base: position 339,514,690 of record NC_053027.1, on the reverse strand, counting down.
CCGTCGCCCCCGACGCCGGCGCCCCACCCCACCGGCGCTCGTCCTCCTCCCCTCCTCCCCGACCGGCCGCGCAGGACGCCCGAACCCCCCCCCCTCGTCGCCTCGGGACCGTCCCCGACTCCCACCTCGCCGGATCCGCATCGCCGGACGGCCGCCGCCTCGACCTCCCCGTCGCCGGACCCCCATCACCGGACTGCTCCTCTACGGCGTCGTCGCCGTCTTCCTCCTCAACCCCCGCTCCCCAGACCCTACGCACCCCGGTGAGGCCCTCGGCCTCCTCTCCCCTCTCCGCCGCACGCTCGCGCCCGCCTCGTCTCAGGTCGGACGAGCCCCATGGCTCCGCCCCCCCCCCCCCGCCTGGAGCTCTGCTCCCGCACGCGCCCCCGCACAGCCCCGTGCCTCCCCTCTCGCTCGCCCGCGCCGGGGCGCACCCCCTGGCTGCGGCCTTTGCACGCACGCTCCGCCGTGCCCGTCAGCTTCGACCACCGCAGCACGCCGTGCCCCGCCTCCCGCCTCTCCCCCCGCTGCGTTGCCGCGCCGGCGTGCCCTCAAGCCCGCACGCGCCCCCACTTTCCTCCTCCCCGTGCGCGCACGACCGCAGCGGCCGTCGTGCCCGCCTGCCTTCGCATCGCCCGCCACTGTGCGGCAGCTGCTACCTCTGCCGCACCCCCCCGCTGCCCAGCATCGCCGGCGCCGCCCCATTCCGGCCACCCTCGCCGCTGCCGCTGTCGTCCCAGGCGGCCGGGCTTGCCGTGCCCGTGGCCGGCGCCCCCTGCCCATCTGGGCATTTGCCAATCGGGCTGGGTGCCTGCGCCCGTAACCCGCGCGCCCGAATCGCTGTGGCCCCTTGGGCCACTGACATGTGGGGCCCGGCCCCAGAACGTTTTAATTAAAAAAAAGAGAAGAAAAGAATTTTAAAATAATAATAATAATAAAAATAAAAATAATTAATTAATTAATTAAGGAATTGATTAAGTTAATTAATTATAATTAGATTAACCTAATCACTAATTAACCTAATTAACTGTTAGTTAATTAAAACAGAGTATGACGATCGGGACCCACACGTCAGTTGACTGCTGACGTCATGCTGACGTCATGCTGACGTCAGCAGGCACTATTCTGGATAATGTTGATTAGATTAATTAAATAAATCCTAAAATTGATTTAAATATTTTAAAATTAATATAAAATAAACCGTAGCTCGGATCGAAAAACTTTGTACATGAAAGTTGCTCAGAACGGCGAGACGATTCCGGATACGCAGCCCGTTCGTCCGCCACGCATCCCTAGCATAGCGAACACGCAACTTTCCCCCCTACGGCTCCTCCGCCCGAAAACGCGAAACACCGGGGATAATTTCCCGGATGTTCCCCCCCTTCACCGATACCACCTCGTACCGTGTTAGGGCACACCTAACATCGCGCTTTGCCATGTCATGCATCGTTATGCATCTGTTTGCATTATATTCATTATTTCTTCCCCCTCTTCTCTCCGGTAGACCACGAGACCGACGTCGCTGCTGGGGCCCCGACCGACTACGCTGTTGACGACCCCTCTCTCTTGCCAGAGCAACCAGGCAAGCCCCCCTTTGATCACCAGATATCGCCTACTCTTCTCTATACTGCTTGCATTAGAGTAGTGTAGCATGTTACTGCTTCCCGTTAATCCCATACTGATGCATAGCCTGTCCTTGCTACTACTGTTGTTACCTTTACCTGCAATCCTAATGCTTAGTATAGGATGCTAGTTTATCATCAGTGACCCAACATCCTTGTCCGTCTGCCATGCTATACTATCGGGCCGTGATCACTCGGGAGTTGATCACGGGTATATACTATATACTTTATACATGATACATGTGGTGACTAAAGACGGGTCGGCTTGAGGAGCACCCACGAGTGGATCTTTGAGGAGGAGCGACAGGGCAGGTTCCGACCACCTAGGAGAGAGGTGGGCCTGGCCCTGGTCGACGTTCGCGGATACTTAACGCGCTTAACGAGATCTGGGTATTTGATCTGAGTTTGGCCATTTGGTCTATACGCACTAACCATCTACGCGGGAGTAGTTATGGGTATCCCGGCGTCGTGGTATCAGCCGAAGCCTTCTTGACGTCAGCGACGGAGCGGCGCGCGTTGGATTGGACTGGAACGCCACTAGGCTATGTTTGCTTCCGGCCGCCCACGCAACGTGCAGGTGTGCTAAGGGCGATGGGCCCAGACCCCTGGGCGCTTAGGTTTAGACCGGCGTGCTGACCTCTCTGTTGGTCTAGGTGGGGCTGCGACGTGTTGATCTTCCGAGGCCGGGCATGACCCAGGAAAGTGTGTCCGGCCAAATGGGATCGAGCGTGTTGGGGTATGTGGTGCACCCCTGCAGGGAAGTTAATCTATTCGAATAGCCGTGATCTTCGGTAACAGGACGATTTGGAGTTGTACCTTGACCTTATGACAACTAGAACCGGATACTTAATAAAACACACCCTTCCAAGTGCCAGATACAACCGGTGGTCGCTCTCTCTCAGGGATACGAGGAGGGGATCGCCGGGTAGGATTATTGCTATGCGATGATACTTGGAGGACTGCAGTCTACTCCCTTCTACATGCTGCAAGACGGAGGCTGCCAGAAGCGTAGTCTTCGAAAGGATTAGCTATCCCCCTCTTATTCTGGCTTTCTGCAGTTCAATCCACCGATATGGCCCTTTACACATTTACCCATGCATATGTAGTGTAGCTTCTTGCTTGCGAGTACTTTGGATGAGTACTCACGGTTGCTTTCTCCTTCTTTCCCTCTATCCCTTCTACCTGGTTGTCGCAACCAGATGTTGGATCCCAGGAGCCAGACGCCACCGTCGACGACGACTCCTACTACACCGGAGGTGCCTACTACTACGTGATGCCCGCTGACGACGACCAGGATTAGTTAGGAGGATCCCAGGCAGGAGGCCTGCGCCTCTTTCGATCTGTATCCCAGTTTGTGCTAGCCATCTTATGGCAACTTGTTTAACTTATGTCTGTACTCAGATATTGTTGCTTCCGCTGACTCGTCTATGATCGAGCACTTGTATTCGAGCCCTCGAGGCCCCTGGCTTGTATTATGATGCTTGTATGACTTATTTATGTTTTAGAGTTGTGTTGTGATATCTTCCCGTGAGTCCCTGATCTTGATCGTACACGTTTGCGTGCATGATTAGTGTATGATTAAAGCGGGGGCGTCACATAAGTGTGAGTGCTATGGATGGCGTTCTCGCAGGGAGACGGGAGCGGATCCATAGTGGTGTATTGATATGGTGAATTTGTGGACTTGTGTGCGCCACCTCAAAAGAGTTACTCGCAGTCATGGTATAGGATAGCCACTGAGTCAAAGCTGGCTTGCTGCAGTCAAACTCCACCACCCCTTTATTGATACCGATGCATATGTAGCTAGTTCTGATGTAAGTCTTGCTGGGTACATTTCTAATCACGTTTGCTTATTTTATGTTTTTGCAGAGAGACTTCAGTCTCGCTATTAGTTCCGCGTGGACTTCGACGTTTAGCTTGTTACCTCAGCTACGATCTTGTACCCTTGGGAGGGTCTTGTAGATAGTCAGGCTCCTCAGCCTTCTTCATTTTTACTTGTCTGTACTCAGAAAAGTTAAGCTTCCGCATGTGTTTTGGCTTGTATGCTCTGAATGTTGGGTCATGAGACCCATGTTTCTAATATCTCGCTCCTCAGAGCCTAATGAATAAATACTTGAGTCGTAGAGTTATGTTGTGATGCCATGTTGTATTCACACATATCGAGCATATTGTGTGTATGATTGAAATGCTTGGATGTGTGGGATCCGACAACCTAGTTGTTTATCCTTGGTAGCCTCTCTTATGGGGAAATGTAGTCTTGTGCTTCCATGAGCCATAGTAGTCCGCTACAGCCCGGTTCACCGGAGTCCTGCTAGCTGAGCACTACTTCTCCGGAGCACTTGACTGGCCGGCATGTGATTCACTTCGTTCCTGTGTCTGTCCCTTCGAGGAAATGTCACGCGGTGACATCCGGAGTCCTTCCTAGCCTGCTACAGCCCGGGTTCCCGGAGTCCTGTTAGCCCAGTGCTACAGCCCGGATTCACACGCTACTGACCGACATGCTCGATGTTGATTCATGTATGCCTGTCCTCGTAAGTTAGTGCCGCTTTGGGTTCACGACTAGTCATGTCGGTCCGGGTTCTCTATCATATGGATGCTAGCGACACTATCATATACGTGAGCCAAAAGGCGCGAACGGTACCAGGCCATGGTAAGGCGACACCCGTGGGAATACCGTGCGTGAGGCCGCAAAGTGATATGAGGTGTTACCGGCTAGATCGACGTGACTTGGAATCGGGGTCCTGACAGCTTTGGTATCATAGCCTGACTGCCTGTAGGATTACCAAGCCATACTGGTCGAAGTTTAGTCTAGAAATGCTTTAGTTATATAAGGGAATTGATTGTGGAAGGGAACGTAAGGCTCTTTTTATTCCTTTACCTTATGCCCTTCTGATCTGAGTCATCCTCTTCTTTTCTACGGGGTTAAGAACTAGGATTCTCTTCTATCTCTCAGGATGACGAGTTACTATGATAGAGGCTTATAGGATTGATGGATTAAGCCTCAGTTCATTTCCTACTACTTCCGTGTGTTCATAGTTGGTCTCGAAACCTTGATTTTGTGCTTCTGAGTGGTTATGCCACCATTTTGCAGGATGCCTCAAATCTTTTGAGCATTTACAGTCGTTATGCTGTCCGAGTCATCCCAAGTCTCTACATAGTCTGATGCAATTGCAAATCCTTTCTTTCCGTTCCCGATGTCCTTTTGGGCCAGATTAAGCACACTACACAGTCTGTGAGGTACTCCGTTGCCTCGGCGTATATGTTGGAGTTGTTATTATGACACTAGGGTATCTTAGAGTTCGTAAGCTAGCCATGTTTGGTGTTCCCAGTGTGATGATTCTGGCCACTTTTCTTGAAAGCATCCCGTGATGTTACTTAGTAGTAGGTATTTTACTCCTGGGTTTTGAACCCGAGATTCACCCTACTTACCTCATGTCGATAGTGTTTGATAGTTCCTTTAGGATATTAGTAACCTTTGCATTAGTCCTCGAGGTCCGTGGTAGTTCCTTCTTCCAAATACTACGAACCGCTTATGGCAGAAGTTCTTTGAACCAAAAGATCACAACCAGAGTGCTCTTGATGAGTTCTCCATTCTGCATTGTGAATCTTCCACTCCTACCCTTCTGCATGGGTTGTCCAGAAGAAATTTTGAGCTTTGCTCGACATACTAATCTATGCATCAACAACTCAGAAAATTATATGTTCCCTGAGTTGTTCCTCTTCAGTTGTATCCCGACCATCCTCTATCAGTTGATAGCAAAGAGTATGTGTGCATTTGTGTTCATCAATGCCCTTTTATTCTTGTGGTCCGTCAAGCCATTCTATTCCGGAATGACTAGGAGAAACAAACTCCAGTATCTCATCCATATCCAGGATTGGGTCAAAGTAGTTGTGTTCTGTTCTGCAGATCAAATGCCAATCCAGCTTTTGCTCTGTTCTATCCTGGAGTATTACCCCCTTTATGTCAGGATTTTCATGAGAATTGCACCATCTCTTATGCACTCTTGACGCAGTGATACTTCTCGCCATCATCATTCTCTCCTCGGTTCCGTGTTGTTGCAACCAGGATACCGACAAGTGAATTGTGATGTGTGAAATCCATACTCCTA